>NW_024704743.1:121216082-121403746 GCF_018977255.1 Callorhinchus milii | reverse complement strand
AACCAAACCATGAGCATTTATGAAGCCAAGAGGCAACACTGGCTCATGCCAGGAACAGCTTTGGTCCTGTTGGAAGCTCAAGCAGCGACCGGCTTTGTCATTGACCCGGTCAAGAACCTGAACCACTCCGTGGATGAAGCGGTCAAAGCCAGGATCATTGGCCCAGAGTTGCACGCGAAACTACTGTCCGCGGAGCGAGCGGTGACCGGGTACAAAGACCCCTACACGGGGAACACCATCTCCTTGTTCCAGGCCCTGAAGAAGGACCTGATTGTGAAGCAACATGGGATTCGCCTGCTGGAGGCACAGATCGCCACTGGGGGCATCATTGACCCGGTGAACAGCCACCGTCTCCCTGTGCACGTGGCCTACAAACAAGGCTTGTTTGACGAGGAGATGAACCGGATCCTGGAAGATCCTGGGGATGACACCAAAGGCTTCTTCGATCCCAACACCAAGGAGAATCTGACCTACTTGGAGCTGAAGAAGAGATGTGTGACTGATCCAGTGACGGGCCTGTGTCTGCTTAAGCTTACAAATGGGCCAGCGAAGAGGCCACACGCTTGCATCGTTGTACAAACTGAAGAGGACTTTAAAAATGTGACAATGCCTATTCCCGGCGGCTGCTTGAACGGGAAGTCTGTCTCAGTCTGGGAAATGCTTCACTCAGATTATTTCAGTGAAGCTCAGAGAAAGGAGCTGATAGAGAGATATCAAAGGAAGGAAATCAACATGCAGACAATCATGACGACCATCAGCACAACCGTTCAAGTAACCAAATCGGAGACCAAGACGTCCATCACGGTGACTGGTCTCAGGGGCCAAGTCCCAGTGGAAGAGTTAGTTACGTGCCAGATTATTGACGGACCGATGCAGGCTGCGCTGGAGAAAGGAACAATGGCGGTAAAAGATATGATCGAGCTCGACTCAGTCAAGAAGTACCTACAGGGTGAGGGCAGCATTGCTGGCCTCCTGATTCATTCCACCCATGAGAAGCTCAGCATCTACCAAGCCATGAAGAAGAGGCTGCTGAGAGAAGGGACAGCTCTAATGCTGCTGGAGGCACAAGCCGCCACTGGTTTCCTCATCGAGCCCGTCACCAACCAAAAGCTCTCGGTGGACGAGGCTGTCAAGGCAGGGGTGGTCGGGCCTGAAATGCACGACAAACTAGCCTCAGCAGAGAAGGCGGTGGTAGGTTATAACGACCCCTACACAGGAGATTTGCTCTCACTCTTCCAAGCCATGAAGAAAGAGTTGATTGTGGAGAGTCATGGCATTCGACTACTGGAAGCTCAGATAGCAACAGGCGGCATCATTGACCCACACTACGCTCTTCGCCTGCCTGTGGAGGTAGCCTACCAGAGAGGCATGTTCGACAAGGAGATGAACAAAGTTCTCTCCGACCCCGGTGATGATACAAAAGGCTTCTTTGACCCAAACACCCAGGACAACCACACCTACTTGCAGCTGAAAGAGAGATGTGTCACTGATCCGGAAACGGGGCTTTGCCTATTGATTGTGACGGATAAGGTGGTCAAAGGCATCGACGTCAAGGTGGAAGTTGACGTCAAGCAAGCCTTTCAGCAAACGATGGTCAGTGTGAAGGTTGGGAGATTCAGTAACCGCAAGGTGACCTTGTGGGAAATAATCAATTCAGAATACTTCACAGCAGAACAATTGGACCAATGGGTCAAGGAGTACAAATCAGGGAAACTCAGCAAAGAAAGCCTGATCGAAAAAGTCACCCAAATCGTCGAGGAGATGGAGAATAAAACAAAGCAAGTTGTCTTTCGAGGCTTGAGACGCGGTGTCTCTGCGCAGCAGTTACTGAAATCCAAGATCATTGACCAGAAAGTCTTACAGCAATTGAAAGAAGGCACAACGTCAGTTGCAGAGGTTTCCCAGCTTGAATCTGTCAAACAATATCTGGCTGGAGAAAAGAGCATCGCTGGAGTCTTTGTGGAGGCCACGAAAGAGATACTGAGCATTTATCAAGCTATGAACAAGGGGCTGCTGAGGCCAGGAACAGCCTTGGTCCTGTTGGAGGCTCAAGCGGCGACCGGCTTTATCATTGACCCAGTCAAGAACCTCAAGCTCTCTGTTGATGAAGCGGTCGAGGCAAAGGTCATCGGCCAGGATGTCTGTCAGAAACTACTGTCCGCAGAGCGAGCGGTGACCGGGTACAAGGACCCCTACACGGGGAACACCATTTCCTTATTCCAGGCAATGAAGAAGGACCTGATTGTGAAGGAACACGGGATTCGCCTGCTGGAGGCCCAGATCGCCACGGGAGGTATCATTGACCCGGTGAACAGCCACCGCATCCCTGTACACGTGGCCTTCGAGCGGGACATGTTCGACGAGGAGATGAATCAGATCCTGGAAGACCCGAGCGACGACACCAAAGGCTTTTTCGATCCGAGCACCCAAGAGAATCTGACCTATCTGCAACTCCAGAAGAGGTGCTACACCGACACGGTGACGAAGCGCAGCCTCCTGTGTCTGAGAGATCACCGCGGCGTGGATAAGCAAACCGTCAACGCGTTCAAAAAGGCCACTTTCTCCGTGACCATTGGTAAGTTTCACGGAGAGACCATCTCCATCTGGGAATGTCTCAATTCGGAATACGTCAGCCAGAGTCAAAGAATGGAGATGGTGCTGCAGTATCAATCGCACAGCATCACTCTCGAACAGATCATCACACACCTCATCAGCTTCATCGGGGTGAGAGAAAGAAAGGAGGGCAACCAGGTTACCGTCGACGGGCTGCGAAAGCAAATCCCTTTGCGGGAGTTGTTTGACTCTCAGCTGATTGGGAGAGAGATGTACGAAGCAGTGGAGAAAGGCACCAAAACAGTGCAAGACATCCTCCAGACGGACTCAGTCAAGGAATACTTGCAGGGCACGGGCAGTATTGCTGGGATAATCCTTCATCCTTCCGGAGAGAAGATGAGTATTTATCAGGCCAATATGAAGAAACATCTCATGGCAGGAACGGCCTTGATCCTGCTGGAGGCTCAAGCAGCGACCGGCTCCTCACCCACAGCCAACATGCACCCCTCACCCCCAGCCGCACGCACTGCCCCTCACCCCCAGCCACAGGCACTGCCCCTCACCCCAGCCACAGGCACTGCCCCTCACCCCCAGCCACACGCACTGCCCCTCACCCCCAGCCATAGGCACTGCCCCTCACAGCCACACGCACTGCCCCTCACCCCCAGCCACAGGCACTGCCCTCACCCCCAGCCACACGCACTGCCCCTCACCCCCAGCCACACGCACTGTCCCTCACCCCCAAGCGACACGCACCCCCTCACCCCCAAGCAACACGCACCCCCTCACCCCAGCCACAGGCACTCGCCTTCACCCCCAGGCACAGGAACTCCCCTTCACCCCCAGCCACACGCACCCCTCACCCCAGCCACACGCACTGCCCCTCACCCCCCCAGCCACACGCACTGCCCCTCACCCCCAGCCACACGCACCCCCTCACCCCCAGCCACAAGCACCCCCTCACCCCCAGCCACACGCACCCCCTCACCCCCAGCCACACGCACCCCCTCACCCCACAGCCACACGCACTGCCCCTCACCCCCAGCCACACGCACCCCCTCACCCCCAGCCACATGCACCCCCTCACCCCCAGTCGCACACACTGCCCCTCACCCCCAGCCACACGCATTGCCCCTCACCCCCAGCCATAGGCACTGCCCCTCATCCCCAGCCACAGCACTGCCCCTCACCCCCAGCCACACGCACCCCCTCACCCCCACACACGCACTCCCCCTCACCCCCAGCCACACGCACCCCCTCACCCCCAGCCACACGCACCCCCTCACCCCAAGCCACACGCACCCCCTCACCCCCAGCCACACGCACCCCCTCACCCACAGCCACATGCACCCCCTCACCCCCAGCCACACGCACGCCCCTCACCCCAGCCACACGCACTCCCCCTCACCCCCAGCCACACGCACCCCTCCCCCCAGCAACACGCACCCCTCACCCCCAGCCACAGCACCCCCTCACCCCACCACACGCACTCCCCCTCACCCCCAGCCACACCACCCCCTCACCCCAGCCACACGCACCCCCTCACCCCCAGCCACACGCACTGCCCCTCACCCCCAGCCACAGGCACTGCCCCTCACCCCCAGCCACACGCACTGCCCCTCACCCCCAGCCACACGCACTGCCCCTCACCCCCAGCCACACGCACTGCCCCTCACCCCAAGCCACACACAACTACAGTCACGATAGTATCTTGAGGGTGACCATGTCAACCAATTTGCATACAATTTGCACAAATGGGATCCCACACAGCAACGTACCACAAACAGGCATAAAGCGAGTGAACAATTTTATCTTTAAATTCCTGACGAAATGTCATCAATCTAAAACGTTAACTTACATTCCTTTGTCCATAAATGCTGCCTGACCTGCTGAGTGTTCCCAGTAACTTCTGTTTTTATTTCAGATTTCCAGCTTCTGCGGTATTTTGCCTTTTAATTTTACCCTGGGAATGTTGGCCAGGACACCAGGAGAGAGTAACTCCCTTGTTTTTTCCAATAATGCCATGTCAAGACAGTCACAGGCTCCGGAATGATTCATTATAATAATAATAATAACAATTATAATAATAATCCTTGCATTTGATATAGCGCTTTTCACGTCGGGAGGACGTCCCAAAGCGCTTCACAGAACGCACAGTAAAGTGAATTGACTGTATATTTGTGGGCGAACGCAGCAGCCAATTGCGCACAGCAATGTCCCATTATCTGCAAGACCCGGGAACAACATACCAATGCCAGACCCAGGAACACCCCCAATCCCAGACCCAGCAACGCTCCTAATCCCAGACCAGGGAACACTCTCAATCCCAGACCCAGCAACGCTCCTAATCCCAGACCCAGGAACGCTCTCAATGCCAGACCAGGGAAGTGACAGGACTCTGCACTGAAGGGACTGGATTCTGCACCAAAGACACGGGACCCTGCAATGTGTCCTGTCCGTGTCTGTCTGAGTCTCCATGTCCTGCCTTATCTGTCTGCGAGGTAATGGCAGGCGGGGAGCTCACCTGTCCTGTCCACTCACCTGTCCTCTCACTATTCTCCACTCACCTGTCCTCACACTATTCAGCACTCACACTATTCTCAACTCACCTGTCCACTCACCTCTCCGTACATTGCTAGCTGCTGCTGGGTTTCGCAGTCTTTATAGCCGAGTCTTCCACGCTCGGACCACAGCTTCTAATCTTAACCAGGGATCAGCTGGCACTCAGCCCAACCAAATGTGTTGACTCACACACAGGAATGTATGTAACATCAGGTTTTCTAGAAACACACCTCAAGCTCGCCAACTCAAGCAGTGCAGCTTTCGAATCACATTCCTTGCTTTTTCCCCCATCATATCTGTGCTGGTGTAATCCCAGTCCTTGCTCTTTCCCCATGAAGTCTGTGCTGTTGCTCGCTCCCACACTGGAGCTCTCTATTCTAATCCCATTCCCTGCTCTTTCCCCATTGTATTTGTGATTGTGTTCAGGCTATTGTCCACACTTACTGCTCTTCATGTAATGTAAATAACATAACATAACCTATAACATAACCTGTAGGAGCAGGAGTAGGCGATTCGGCCCTTCGAACCTGCCCCGCCATTCAATCATGGCTGATCTTCTAATCTAACTCCGGCTAATAACCTGAACCTGCCTTATCCTCATATCCCTTAATACCTTTTGCAATAAGGAATCTATCTATCTCAGTCTTGAATATGTTCAAGGACTGAACATCAACAACCCTTTGGGGTAGCGAGTTCCATAAATCTGAATTCTCTGTCCACCTTCTGTTTTTGCTTAGGTTGCGACCATATTAAACATACAATTTGGGCTTGAAGTCTGTCAGCCTGGGTCAGTTGCATGCATTCTCACAAAAGTGTGGGTTCAAACTCCACATGAGGATTTTGAGCTCACTGGAGCGAGAATCAACAGAGAATCATAGAATTATACAGCACAGAGGAGGCCATTCGGCCCATCGTGTCTCTGCCGCCTCTTTAAAAAGAGCTGTCCAAATCAATCCCACTCCCCCACTCTCTCCCCATAGCCCTGCAAACTTGTCCTCCCCAAATAATTATCTACTTCTCTCTTAAAAGTTGTCGAATCGGCTTTCACCATCCTTTCAGGCAATGCATTCCAGATCCCAACAATTCGCTGTGTGAAAACATTTCTCCTCACCTCCCCTCTGTTTCTTTTAACAGCGAATAGCTCTTTCAATAGCTCTTTTCAGAGACCTGGCACAGACACGATGGGCTGAATGGCCTCCTCTGTGCTGTATAATCCTTGAGCAGAGAGCCCAGCAGCATGAGGGGGGAACTGAGTGAGAATTCTGTTAACGAATTTGGTGAGAGTGGAAATTCGGTGCAGAGGGGGAAAGAGGTATATAATTATAAAATATATAATAGTTATATTAAAATATTATAAAATATGCCTGGGAATATGGCAGGACAGCTGAGACAGGTTGCATGCACAATGTGTGCCATGTGGGAACTCCAGGATGATTTGTGTGCCCTGGACAAAAACATATGTAAGACGTTGCTCGAGCTTAAGATCAAGGTTTCTGAGCTTGAGGAGAGGATGGTGTCACTACATAGCAGAAGGGAGTTTTTTTTGATGAAGTAACGGAGGTAGATGGATGAAGGAGTGCAGTTGATGTAGTTTACATGGATTACATGGGAGTCCTGTAGCTCAGTGGTTAGAGCACTCGCTTTGCAAGTGAGAGACCTGAGTTCAATTCCCGGCAGAGGGCGAAACCTTGGGCAAGTTTCCTTACTCCACACAGAGCCTAATAATAATCCCTCCAAAACCAAAAACAATAATAAATTGGTCATTTTCAATCTACAACTGTTTGTGGGACATTGCTGTGCGCAATTGGCTGCCGCGTTCGCCCACAAATATACAGTCAATTCACTTTACAGTGTGTTCTGTGAAGGGCTTTGGGACGTCCTCCCGGCGTGAAAAGCGCTATATCAAATGCAAGGATTATTATTATTATTATTATTTGATAAAAAGCATTTGATAAAGTGCCATATAAGAGACTTGTAAGCAAAATAGAAGCCCACAGTATTAAAGGGACAGTGGCAGCGGATACAGAACTGGCTGGGAGACAGAAAGCAGAGAGTGGTCTTTAACCAAACCTTACAGTAACAATTATTGGTTTCTGTGCACGAATACTGATTAGTGAGAATCGTTTATTGCCTCTTGATCCTGTAGTTCCTGTCAACTGCCATCTCTGTTTCCAAGCAGATGTTTGCAGTGATAATAATAATAATAATAATAATAATCTTTATGTTTGCTTTATTGCCTTTTCACATCAGAATGAAGCGTCTCCAGCAATGCAGCGCTCCTCCAGTACTGTACTGGAGCATCAACAACAACGCAACTTGCATTTATACATGACCCTTTACACGGGGCAGCTTCTCAGTGGGCATAACAGTGGCGGAGCCTGACCCCGAGCCTGTGCAAATTTCGCACAGCTGTACTTTGGTCACACAGTGCCAATTGGGTACACCTAATCATTGGGTAACAAAAACTGAGAGATGCAAAGAAATCATTTCATATCGAGAATCAAGTTGATAAATTCAGTTCTCCACCCAGTAAATAGAAACCACAAGTGACTTGTCTTCAGATTTTATTTATAGTAGGTGTTCAAGGAGCATTTCAATGCCAATGACATTCACACTTGTAGAGATAATAATAATAATAATAATTCTTGCCTTATTACGAATAAACTGCAGTGCAGTGATTGTATATTTTGTGGGTGAAATGTGGCAGCCAAGTTGCGCACAATGGTATCCCACAAACAGTTTTGGATTAAGTGAACAAAAGCGATCCACCAATCCACTAACAGCCGGGTTCCTACTTACTGCTAGATAAACAGGCGTATGGAGTAAGGAAATTGGTCTAAGCTTTTGAACCAATGTATAATGTTGTTTTGAAGGTATTAAAGAGCCATAAAATGCCCATAAAGCTACACGGCTCAATGGTCTGAGCAGCTCATCGCCTGATGTCTCTCATTCGTCAACAGAGGCTGCAATACTGGGAATCCTGATCCCGGATGCTGGGATGCCATATGCTAACGGTGCTCCCAAAATCCCGGGGTTCATACCGAGACGAGAATCACGGGATTTCGGGAGCATATTAAACAAATTCTGTCCATCGCTGTGTTGTTTTCCTCTCTCTCAACAACAAGAAATTACATTTACATGGCGTCTTTCACATAGGGAGGATGTCCCAAGGCACTGGACAGTCAGGGATTTGGACCCGAGCTGAGGGTTGGGATCAGGAGGGGTTGGACAAGGAGTGTGGGGCTAGGTGGGTGATCGAAGCTATGTTCGAAGAAGAGGTAGGGGGCCTTGAAAGAGGCAATGGAGGGGGCGAGGTGGAGGGACTGTGGAGCTCCAAAAGTTGGGGGTAGAGAGGCTGAAGGGCCGACCACCGATGGTGGGCCGGGCAGGGCGAGGGCTATGAAGCTGCCTGGAGCACACTGAGCGGAGGGAGGGACAGGTATATATGCAGTTAGCAAGTCTCAGTGGGAGGAAGGAACAAGGCCGTGGAGGACTTTGACAGCAAGGATGAAGATTTTGAACTCTCTCTTGTCTCCCCTGCCATGGGAATATGAATATAAAAGACAGCCTATAAAATAGGCTCCTAGAGTCTGGTGTGGGAGAGGACCCGGGTTGTACAGAGTGTTCACAAAATCCTGGTGCCCCTTATTTTTGTCTTACAATGATTTTTTATTTTCTGTTGCAGATGAGTCGGGTGTAACAATATCTGCTGCCAGTAACTTTCTCGTACTTCATCCATGTTACAGAAGATGTGGCACCGAACATGGCAACGGACCTTTATCTGCCATGAAAATGATGGCCCTCACTCGCACCCATCCTCTGGACAGGTGTGTGTGAGTCAATTCACTCTCCCTCTATCCCGGCGCCTTGTCCCCTCCTTCCCCATCCTCAGGTGCTCATACCTGAAGTCTTTCCTCTTTGACAGTGCCTGCGTGCTCAGAAACGCTACCCTGCGTTAAGGGGCACTAAATAAATGCAACTTATTGTTGTTAAGAAGAAATTCTGCGCTCTCTCCTTGTCTAATCACGAACACTTTGCTGCTCCCTATTATCTGATCTCCATGTGACTGGTGCAGAGGCTTGGAACATATATTTGTCTCAGACAATCCCTTGGCGCCTTATTATTTACGCTGTTCCAGTGAAGGGTGGGGCAGAAGCAACATTTCTTGCAATTAACCAAATCTCAAAGGTGGTGGAAATGATGATGTTATCTTAGCAACTTCTTTAGTAAGACAGCTGTAAAAATTTTGCCAGCTTAGCTAAATGTCTGGAACATGTGGAAACCCATCACCACGATTGGGAGGATCCAAAGCAAACAGAATTATTTGCATCCCACCTACACATACAAATTTCAGAGGTAGATTGTTGGAATAGAATGCGTACTCTCTCCCCCCTTACCTAATTCTGGAGAGTATTACAGCAACAACATCCCAAGGCACTGGACGGTCAGTGTTTTGTACCTGAACTGGGGGGTCAGGATTGGGGAGTGTGGAGGGCAGGGGGGGAAGGAGCGTGATTGAAAGCACGATCGAAGAGGAGGGTCTTGAGATGGGTCTTAAAGGAGGCAAGAGAGGAGGAAAGGTGGAGGGCTGCGGGATGGAATTTCAGAGGGTGGGGGCAGAGTGGCAGAAGGCCCGCCCACCAATGTTGGGGCGGGCAAGGCGGGGGACGTGAAGCAGGCCGGAGACCGCTGAGCGGTGGGAGCAAGCAGAATGGCAGGGATTTAGGAGGTCTTAGAGGTGGGGGGGGGGGGGGGAACAAAGCCATAGAGGCCTTTGAAGGTGAGGACCAGGATCTTGAACTGTATCCTCTGTGTGATGGGAAGGTAGTGAAGTTGGACGAGGATGGGGGTGATAGGGTCACGGAGCCTGGTGCAGGAGAGGACACGTGCTGCAGAGTTTTGGATGATCTGCAGCCTATGGAGGGAGGAGTTGGGGGGGCCAACAAATGAAATGCGTGTATAAGGGTTTCGGCGGCCGCAGTGTGAAACAGTGGCAGAGTCGGGCGATGTTGTGGAGGTGGGGGAAGACAGAGCGGGTCATGGCACAGATGTGGGGTAGAAAGAATTGTTGAGTGTCAAACAAGACACCAAGGTTCTGGACTGGCTTAGTGAGGTGGAGTGTACATCTCCACCTTTCTAAGAGGTGCAGTTTGGCGAAAGCCAAGGCTTAGGGAACTCAGATTGTCCATTGGGGTAACTGCTGGTGCCTAACCAGATCAACGCTCATTGGTTGTCATTGAAAGCACTGTATGGCAAGCTTTCCCACTGTTTGTCCAACTAGGACCACCCTACCTGTTAGGGCTTTGGCTTCCTGGATTAACAGGAGCTGAGTGGGAGGATTCCCTACCTCCACCTGCCCTTCCAAGTCCTACTGATGAGCCACTGTGCTGTCATCAGCAATGCTCTGGAATACTGCAGACCCATCTGGCTCAGGAACCAGACTGGAGACTGTCACAGAGAGTTGACATGATTCTGACATTCTATTGCTAAACATGTCACCTTGGAGCCAGCTCAGCTCCAAAGAGGCTCCCACCTATCCCTTCGAATCCCACTTAATCCTGAACCACACTTACCGCTGAACCCCAATTACCCCTGAACCCCACTTACCCTGGAACTCCCAATTACCCCTGAACCCCCACTTACCCTGGAACCCCCAATTACCCCTGAACCCCCACTTACCCTGGAACTCCCAATTACCCCTGAACCCCCACTTACCCTGGAACCCCCACTTACCCCTGAATGCTGCTCATACTCAGAACTCTGCTCATGCCTGGTACCCTGTACATCCCCAAACCCCGCTTACCTTCAAACCCCACTTACTTACCCTGTGAAACTGGGTAGGGTGGAGGTCAGAGGGAGAGGTGACCGATGGCATGGTCGAAGAGGAGGGTTTTGAAGCAAAAAACAAGAGAGAGAGAGAGAATAAATTATAGACAAGATTCCCAATCCTGGTCTTTGCATCATGTACTTATGACTACTTAAGAGGAGGATTTTGAGGCGGGATTTGAAGGAGGCTAAGGAGGGGACGAGGCGGAGTGATTGGGGATCGAATTCCAGAGGTTGGGGGCAGAATGGCTGAAGGTCTCCCACCAATGGTGGGGTGGGTGGGTCAGAGGACATGGAGCAGGCCAGAGCCGGCTGAGCAGAGGGAATGGGCGGGTTGGTAGGGGGTTAGGAGGTCGCAGAGGTAGGGTGGGGTGAGGCCACGGTGGAGTTTGTAGGTGAGGATCAGGATCTTGAATTGGATCCTCTGAAAGATCGGGAGCCAATGGAGTCAAGCGAGAGTGGGGGAGATGGGGTCATGGAGTTTGGTGCGAGAGAGGACACGGGCTGCGGAGTTCTGGATTATCTGCAGCCTGTGGAGGGAAGAGTTGGGAAGGCCGACAAGCAGGGAGTTTGCATAGTCAAGCCTGGAGGTGATGAAGGCATGAACAAGAGTTTCAGGGGCCTGAGGGGTGAGGTAGTGGCGGAGTCGGGCGATGTTACGGAGGTGAGGGAAGACACACACACACACACAGAACCACAACAACAACTTGCATTTATATAATGACCCTCACCCAGGCTAGCATCCCAGAGCGCTTGACACACACGTACACGTATGATGACTGGGCTGGGATGTGAAGAACACTAGATATGCAAAGAAGAAAGCTGTTTTGTTTTGCGGATTCACACAACACATTTAATATTTCTATAGCGCATTATTATTAACAATAATAATTCTTGGATTTGATATAGCGCCTTATCACGTCTTTGAGACATTCAAAGCACTGCGCAGAATATACTGTAAAGTGAATTGACTGTGTATCTTGTGGGCAAAACGCTGCAGCCAATTGGGCACAGCAGTGTCCCACAAACAGTCGTGGATTGAGTGACTAAATTATTCGCTTGTTTAAAAGGGGTTAATACCCCTGGAAAATTAATTGTCCAATCAACTAGCACTCTGGTTCCTACTTACTGCTTAGTAAACAGATACGCAAATCAAATGCAAGGATTATCATTATTATTATGTGTGGAGTGAGGAAACCCGCCAAACTATTCATCTTTTCCAGGAATCAAACCCAAGTGCTTTGAGGTGAGTGCTCTAAGCAATACATTACAGACTTCCATTGGTATTATCTGAAAGGAATTGACAGAAAATGACTATGTAAGCAAGTCAGAAAACAAGTTCCCAACCAAGAAGAATCACCAGCCGCTTTTTGCCAACGCACGTTGAGGCACACCCTTCTCTTGACCACAAAGTGATTCATTTATGTTCAACCAAGCAGGCAAATAAAAGGACCTTCATCTGATGTCTCATCCAAAATATGCCCCCCGGCACTGCACCTGGAGCATCAGCTTGTTTACGTTCTAAGGACAGTCCAGACTATCGCGGTTCACTCGCCACTGGAGCTCTCTCCTCTAATTCCATTCTTCTGCTCGCTCCCTATCGTGTCTGTGCTGGTGCTCGCTCTCCCACTGGAGCTCTCTACTAAAATAATAATACTACTAATAATACAAATCCTTGCATTTCATATAGCGCCTTATCACATTTTCGAGACGTCTCAAAGCGCTTCGCAGAATATACTTTATGTTCAAGATCCTCATCCTCACCTACAAGGCCATTCACTGCCTCGCTCCCTCCTACCTCTCTGACCTACTATCCCCCTACCTACCTGCCCGTACTCTCCGTTCCTCTGGCTCCGGTCTGCTCCACATCTCCCGCCCCAACCGCCCTACCGTCGGTGGCCGGGCCTTCAGCCTCTCAGCCCCGAGGCTCTGGAACTCTATCCCCCAGTGCCTTCGCCACTTCCTCCCTTTCCTCCTTCAAGGCCAGTCTCAAGACCTTACTCTTTGACCGTGCCTTCAGCTCCCCTCTCGACTCTCTACCCCCTCCTCGCCCCTCCCTTCCCTCCCCTCACCCTGACCATTTCTCCCCAATGCTCGGGTCCTGACCCAACTGTCCAGCGCCTTGGGACGTCCTCCTGACGTGAAAGGCGTACTATAAATGGAATCTTGTTGTTGTTAAAGTGAATTGACTGTGTATTTTGGGGCAAAACGTGGCAGACAATTGCACACAGCAGTGTCCCACAAACAGTTGTGGATTGAAGTGACCAATTGTTTTTTAAGGAATTATTACCCCTGGAAAAGAGATCCCCCAATTGACTAACAACCGGGTTCCTACTTACTGCTCGGTAAACAGAGGCTGTGGAGTAAGGAAACTTGCCCAACATTTCGCCCTGCGTGGGAATCGAATCCACGTCTCTCACTTGTGAGGTGAGTGCTCTACCCACTGAGCTACAGGACTCCACATAATCCCATTCCCCCGCTCTCTCCCCGTTGTGTCTGTACTGAAACGCTCTAATCCCGTTCCCTATGCTCTTTCCCCATCGTGTCCTGCTAAGTGCTTTGAAACGTCCTCCTGATGGGACGCTGTATCAAATGCAATGGTTGTGACCCAACAGCACAGCAAATATTTGATACTGCCTGTAAGTATGATGTGAAGATGGCGGATGGAAGGGTGTTGACAGCCAAATTCGTGGAAATGATTTTGCAGAGAGAGAGGCGGGTAGTTCCATTGAATTGGGAATAGAATGGGTAGTAAATAAGGACAGGGCAAATACATATGTAAGAGCCATAAAACCATAAAATATTATGCCATAGAAGAAAGCCATTCAGCCAACGCTGGCTCTTCTAAAAACAAATCTGTCAGAACTATTCAATAAAAATAATCCTTGAATTTGATATAGTGCTTTATTACGTCGTTGCAACGTCTCAAATTCTTCACAGAATATAATGCAAAGTGAATTTACTCTATATTTTGTATTAGGATGATTTTAATTTACTTTTTCAATCTTATTTAAAATGTTGCATGCCTTTCCGAGATTTCCTCTGGATCATTATTGGAAGATTAAGAGATGGTTACAATCATTCTTTTATTGCTTTTATTATTAATTATTAATAATAAAGATGATCTTTATATTCAGTATGACGGTTGCCAGACACTTCAAAGCACTTGAAGCATAGACTGTGTTCACGGCATTGTTTACATTAATGCATACCCCACCTTGTAGGCTTCATGTGTTGTTCGTTCTCTCAAATGTGCTTTAAGCTTCACATTCATGCTCTGACCTACTCAGTTTTCCCCTCTTCTGTAACATTACACTCCTCGATCACTATCATTCCCCTCGAAGTGCCTAGAATCTGTGCATCGATGATGTCCAGGCTAGACTATGCTCACTCTCTGCTCACGTGATTACTCGCCTATTCCTTTCTTTCACAAACTGCAAACTATCCAGAACCCTACAGCTCGTGTCCCCTCCCCATCCTGGCCCAGCTCCACTGGCTTCCCATCCCCCAGAGGATTGAGTTCAAGATCTCGGTCCTCACCTTTAAATCCCTGCACAGTCTTGCACTACCCTACCTCTGTGATTGTCTAAAATCCTATATGACCTCTTTGATCACATCTTCGGCCATCCTTGCCCCTTCCCCCCTTTGCCCCTCATCTCCGCTTGTCCCCCACTCCCTCGGCCCCCTGCACGGGAGCAAACTGTCCAGTGCCTTGGGATGTCCTCCTGATGAGAATGGAGCTACGTAAATGTAAATTTATAGTGTATTAGCTTGTTCTGACAGGTACTGGGACAGGCTGTGGAGGTGTTACTGTCTGAATGACATTTAATAATAATAATCCTTGCATTTGATACAGCGCCTTATCACGTCTTCGAGACGTCTCAAATCGCTTCACAGAATATATATTCACAGAAAAGATGGGAGAAGGGGAGTGGGAGGTATAAGGACGTGTGGAGAGTGAGTGATGCAAAGAGAGGAATGCGGGGGAGGAGGGGATGCAGAGGGGAATGTAAGGGGGATGCGTGTGGAGGGGAATGAGGCAGTGCAGAGAGTGAGGGGAGGAGATGGGGAGTGGGAGCAATGAGACAGCATGGAGAGAGACAGGAATGCATTGCTCTATCCCTGCTTGCAAAACCTGACACACCCACTGCACTTACTTCCAAGAAACCAGTTAAATCAACAATGAGCCTCTGTGTATCCAGGTTACAGAAAGACTGGTTGCGCTCAGCAATTTATCAGATTCTTGGTAAAAATAACAAAGGATAAGGAAAGGGAGGAGATAATAACATAAGAAATAGGAGCAGGAGTAAGCCATTGACCCCCCAAGTCTGCCCCGCCATTTAATAAGATCATGGCTGATCTTATAACCTAATTCCATTTACCCGCCCTATCCCCATATCCCTTAATCCCTTTAGTTTTTAAAAATCTATCGATCTCAGTCTTCAATATGTTCAATGACTGAGCATCCACAGCCTTCTGGGGTAGAGGATTCTGTAAAGTCACTATCTTCTGAGTGAAGAAAGGCTGTTTAATTCTATGCATCCCACCTACACACTCACCCATAAAATATACAGTCAGTTCACTTTACAGTATATTCTGTGAAGAGCTTTGAGACGTCTCGAAGACGTGATAAGGCATTATACCAAATTCAAGGTCTATTATTACATGTTCCTGTGTCCATTATTACACATATAAATCCCAGAGATAGATTGTTGGAATGGAATGCGCTCTCTCTCTCTGGAGGGACACATCCTGTTTACCTAATTCCGGAAAGTATTAGGCTCAGGTTGGCAAGAGCCAAGGCTTGGGGGACCCCAGAGTGTGCGTTGGAGTAACGCTGGAGTCTAACCAACTAAAACTACATAGCGTGCCATTGATATCATCATCTGGCAAGCTTTCCTGCTAGAACCACCCTACCCATTAGGGCTTTGGCTTGCAGGGTTAACAGGAGCTGAGTGGGAGGATTCCCTGCTCCCAGTGACTGGTCTGCCCTTCCAAGTTCTGCTGATGAGCCAGGTTGGGCTGTGTTGTCATCAGCAGTGAGTGCCCTGGAATACTGTGGACCCGCCTGGCTCAGGAACTGGACTAGAGACCATCACAGAAGCCTGGCTTGATACCGACATTGCCAAATTTGTTACCTTGAAACCAGTTAAGCTCCAAGGAGACCCCTGCTTACCTACCCTCCAAGGAGGTTAGTCACTAGTTGGTCATTCGACAAGCATGGCTAGGTGATGGTAGGTACAAGGAACTCCCTGCGAGCTTCCCAGTGGGCAACACAGCTCAGCATGTAATGCACGTGAGCATTGCCACCATCTTCCTCTCCGCAGCTAGACACATGTTCCTTCCCAAAAAAGCCAACGTTCTCGCCATTTCACAGTGAATTTCATGGTGAATGTTGTTGAGAAGCAGATACAAACTTAAATACTTAAATGCTGATTATACGGAAAAAAGGTCATAGGAGAAGGAAATAGGGAGACACGGGGGAAGGAAATTTGAAACATTAATCAACCTTCTCCAAAGACCATTTGCTTTTGACTCCCCTCCCCAGAGGCGTCATCACCCTGACTGGTATTCAACATAGAGAACCAGTTTGTGAGTGCCACACTCTCAGGGGATTTCTTCACTGCCTGTCCCCTCTTCCTACCATGCTGGGTGGGCACCCACTCACCCTCCTTCTGAACTCTCTGTGGCTGTGGGGTGACCACCTTCTGAAACGTTCAATCCATGAACTCTTCAGCCTCCCATATGCTATGTAGTGACTCCAGTCTCTCCTCGAGCTCAGAAACCCTGAGCTCAAGCTCGAACAGCCAGAGGTACTTCCTACAAACGTGTCTGTCCAGGGCACACAAAGCAGCCTGGAGTTCCACATGGCACACATTGTGCATGCAACCGGCTCAGCTGCCCTGCCATATTCCCAGACATGTTTTATATGATTTTAATATAACTATTATATGTTTTATAATTATGCACCTCTTTCCCACTCTGCACCGAATTCCCACTCTCACCAAATTACTTAACAGAATTCTCACTCTGTTCCGCCTCACTCAATTTCCTCTTCATGCTGCTGGGCTCTCTGCTCCTGGACTACAGGCTTCTACAATACCCCAAGTGATGTGCACTAGTATACTCCAGGAATGGTATTGGTGTATACAGACACAGCAACACCCGAGCTTGGTCACAGATGTACGATGGGTCAGTTGGTGGAAATAGCACCAGATGTTCAATGTTATTGTTCAGGTTCACAGCTGGGACCTGATTGAGTAGAAAGCTTATCCACTCACCAGCCTCAGTGGTGATCGATTACCTTCCTGGGTGGGAACGCCTGAGTTCTCTTTTGAAGTCCTGCCCGCAAGGTGCTACATGACACTAATTAACTGGAGCTCAGCTTTCATCAGCCCAGATTCTCAGAGTCACTGTCTCACACCACAAGCCGCCAAAACCCTCATACTCACCTTCATTACATTGAGGCTCGACTATGCAAACTCACTGCTTGTCGGCCTCCCCACTCCTCCCTCCACAGTCTGCAGATCCTCCAGAACTCTGCAGCCCTTGTCCTCTCCTGCACCAGGCTCCTTGACCTCAGTTAGGCCTCAGTTAGAATACTGCGCCCAGTTCTGGGCACCACACTACAGGAAGGATGTTAAGACATTGGAAAGGGTACAGAGGAGATTTACGAGGATGGTACCAGGAATGAGGGACCTTGATTATGAGGAAAGAGAGGCGAGGATTATTCTCATTGGAGCAGAGAAGGTTACGAGGAGATCTAATAGAGGTCTTCAAAATCAGGAGGGGATTTGATAGGTTAGAAAGGGAAAAACTGTCTCCACTGGTGGGTGTGTCGGTGACTCGAGGTCACAGATTCAAAATAGTCTCTAAAAGAAGCCGAGGGGAGGTGAGAAGAAATTTTTTCACGCAGCGAGTTGTTCGAATCTGGGACACATTGCCTGAAAGGGCGGTGGAGGCCGATTCGATAACTACTTTTAAAAACGTGGTGGATGGGTATTTGAGGAGGACGGGTTTGCAGGGTATGGGGAAAGGGCTGGGGAGTGGGACTGACATTACATTGCTCTATTCAAAGAGCCGGCACAAACTCGATGGGCCGAATGGCCTCTTTTTGAGCTGTACGATTCTATGATTCTATGATTCTATGACCCTATCAACCCCATCCTTGCCCAACTCCACTGGCTTCCCATCATACAGAGGATACAATTCAAGATCCTGGTCCTTACCTTCAAAGCCCTTCACAGTCTTGCTCCCCCCTACCTCTCCGACCTCCTGATCCCCGATCACTCTGTTCGCTCCCTCCGCTCAGCTTGCTCTGGCCTGCTTCACGTCTCCCGCCTCACTTGGCCCATTATCGGCGGGCGGGCCTTCCGCCATTCTGCACCCACCCTCTGGAACTCCATTCCACAGTCCCTCCGTTCTGTTCCCTCCCTCACCACCTTCAAGACCCACCTCAAGACCCTCCTCTTCGACCGTGCTTTTGATCTCCCAGCGTCCCCCCCACTGCCCTCCACCCTCCCCCAACCCGACCCTCAGCTCGGGTCCGTAACTCCGTCTGTCCAATGCCTTGGGACGTCCTCCCGGCGTGAAAGGCGCTTTACAAATTTTTGTTGTTAACATTGGTTGTTACAATATTTATCATAGTATTTGATCTTATCACCTCATCAAGAGTCTCCGATAACAGTCTGTATTTTGTGGATGAACACAGCAGCAGATCTGCGCACGGCAATGCCCCACAAACTAACATGAACTGAATAACTGATTTTATCAGGGGAATTTTTGGCCAGGACACCGGGAGAGAGAAACTCCTTTCTTTTTTCAAATAGCGTCATGGGATCTTAACATTCACCTGAACAGGCAGACATCTTAGTTTAACATCTCATCCGAAGGACGGCACCTCCGACAATGCTGCACTTCCCCGACACTACACTGTGAGCTCAAAGTCTCGAATTGGGGCTTGAACCCACAACTTTCTGACTCAGAGGTGAAATTACTACCAACTGAGCCAGATTGATATCTTATCCCATGACACTGGTTGAAAAGAGAAGGGATTTCCTCCTGGTGTCCTGAGCGACAATTCCCCCCCCCCTCAATAGACTCACTCATCCACCTCACAGCTGCTCGGAGGAAATTGTTTTAATAATAATCCTTGATAGAGCGCCTTATCCCGTCGTCGAGACGTCTCAAAGAGCTTCACAGAACATACAGTAAAGTAAATTGACTGTATGTTTTGTGGGCGAAACGCAGCAGCCAATTGCGCACAGCAGTGTCCACAAACAGTCATGGATTTTTTTGGGGGGAATTATTTCCCCCAGAAAGCGATCCACCAATCGACTAACAACCGGGTTCCTACTTACTGCTAAGTAAGCAGAGGCGCGTGGAGTAAGGAAACTTGCCTATGGTTTCGCTCTGCCCGGGAGTCAAATCCAGGTCCTCTCGCTTGAGAGGCGAGTGCTCTAACCGCTACACCTCGGGTCTCCACTGCACAAACAGGCCGAGTGCGACACCAGTCCCTACACGTGATCCACGAAAGTAATCATTGTGCAACTCTCGGGTGTTTGACAGCCGTGTTTCACGCAATTTGGAAAAGTGTGTATGGAAATGTGATACAGCTTTGCTCCCGGTCACTGGCCACAACCTGACACGACGCAGCCCTCCGCTGGTACACAGTGGCACTACAGGTGCCTGGAGCCTCACCTGTCACTCCTGTGTTCTCAACGTTTAACATACAATATAATACATTACAAATTTACTATAAACTCTGGGACCGATTGTGTGCGAGGGCTGACAGCACAGAGTCAACGACTGACTTTTTTTAAATTAGTGAGCGAGGTTAGGCCCTGCCCATTATTATAATAATAATAATAATAATCCTTACATTTGATATATGGCCTTATCCAACTTCGAGAGGTCTCAAAGCGCTTCACAGAATACTGTAAATTGAATTGACTGTATATTTTGTGGGCAAAACGCAGCAGCCAATTGCGCACAGTCAATCGTGATTGAGTGACCAATTTGTTATTACTTTTTATTTGTATTCATTATTTTTTTGAAAGGACTACTATCCCTGGAAAAACAGTGTTCAACCGGGATTCCTACTTACTGCTCGGTAAACAGACGTGTGGAGTAAGGAAACTTACCCAACGTTTCGCTCTGCCCGGAACTGAGCCCAGGTCCTCTCACTTGCGAGGCAAGTGTTCTAACCACGATACTGAAGGACTGCACTGTAATACGTTACAATAGGGAATGAGGGTTGTCCCTGCAGACCAGCCCCAGCCTCTCCCCTCCCACCCCCAAACTCTTCTAAGCCCCAAATTGTCAAAGGACAATGTCGACCTGAACCATATCTTCACGACCACCCAAGCAGGTCAGGGCAAGCCTGGCCTGAGCCTAGTCATTTCCTTTGTGTGAGGGGAGATCCCACTCCTCAGGTCAGAACTAATACTACTACTAATAATAAAGAAAAATTCAACAACAACTTTCAAAAGGGAATTTGACAGGTACTTGAAAAGTAAAAGTTTTCAAGGATATGGGGTAAGAGCGAGGGAATGGGACTGATTGGGTAGCTCTGGCACAGGTACAATGTGTCGAATGGCCTCCTTCTGTGCTGTAATGCTCTATAATAATCCTTGCATGTGATATAAAGCCTTATCATGTCATTGAGATGTTTCAAAGCGCTTCACAGAATACACTGTAAAGTGAATTGACAATATTTTGGGAGCGAAACACGGCAGCCAAATGTGCACAGCAGCGTCCCACAAACAGTCGTGGATTGAGTGACCAATTTTTTTTTGAAGGGGTTATTGCCACAGGAAAGCGATCCACCAATCGAATAATATCCGGGTTCCTACTTACTGCTTGGTAAACAGAGGTGTGAGGAGTAAAGAAATTTGCCTAAAGTTCTCCCTGCCTGGGAATCAAACTCAGGTCCTCTCTTTTTCGAGGCAAGTGCTCTAACCAATACCCTGCAAGACTAAATGGGACCAAAGTACTGCAATACCCATCCCAACCAACAGAGGCCTGAAGCCATACTGTTGCCAGTAGCTCAATCCTTCCAAAATGTCCCAGTTATGGGTGAGATTCAGTTGTGTCCAGTGTACCACAAGCGAATCTCAACAGGAGAACTTCTCTGTCAAGTGCTCCGGCGTGAAGGGCGCTATGTAAATCCAAGTTGTTGTTGTTGTTGTTGTTGTAGGTGCACAGCCCAAGGAGTAACTGATAAGAACAAATACTGCACTTGACCTTCACCGAAAGGCAAAGAAGCGACTCAATGACAGACGATGAAACTAAGTGGCATCAGTGGATTGATTCACTCCATCACGGAAGACAACTACACAAGAACAATCCCAAATCCTTCCCCGAGCTGAAGTCTTTCACAGAATCTTTCACACAGTGTTTTGTGCTGCTCAGATCAACAACAACAACAATTTACATTTGTAATGTATGTATAACGAGGACTTTGAACTCTAACCTCTGTGAACGCCAAGTTCTGTGCTCAAATCATTAAGTAAATTGCACAAATATGGATCACTGAGAGAGGAAACGGTAAAAGACAAATAAGGAGGTTAGCAGTAAGTTGCTGAAACAGGAAGAATTGAGTTGTGTGATAGAAGTACAAATAATTAATCGTGAAGAAATAATAATAATCCTCGCATTTGATATAGCGCCTTATCACGTCTTCGAGACGTCTCAAAGCGCTTCACAGAATATACTGTAAAGTGTATTGATTGTGTATTGTGTGGGCGAAACACAGCCAAATGTCCAGAACTCACATGCAGGAAACAGGCAAGATGGTGAGGAAGATGTGGAAATAGATGAACTCGTTCAATGGAAGAGCTGGAATGATTCAAATAACGTGGAGATATGGAGTCCTGTAGCTCAGTGGTTAGAGCACTCGCCTCACAAGCGAGAGACCCCAGGTTCGATTCCCGGCAGGGCGAAAACTGAGGCAAGTTTCCTTACTCCACACGCCTCTATCCACCTAGCAGTAAATTAGGAACCCAGTTGTTGGCAAATCACTTTCCGGGGCTAATAATCCCTCGAAAAAAANGAAAGACAATAAATTGGTTAATCAATCCACGACACTGCTGTGCCTAATTGGCTGGTGCCATTTGCCCACAAAATACACAGTCAATTCACTTTATATTATAACAATAATAATCCTTGCATTTGATATAGCGCCTTGTCACATCTTCGAGACGACCCAAAACGCTTCACAGAATACAGTGTAAAGTGAATCGACTGTATATTTGTGGGCGAAACGCGGCAGCTAATTGCGCACAGCAGTGTCCCACACACGGTCATGGATTAAGTGACCAAATTATTGTTATTATTCATTTGATTTTTCTGAAGGATTATTCTCTCCGAAAAAGCGATCCGCTAATTGACTAACAACTGGGTTCTTACTTACTGCTAGTGTGTGTGTGTGTGTGTGTTTGACAGGGAAATTTTGCCCAATGTTTCGCCCTGCCGGGAATCGAACCCAGGACCTCCTGCTTTGCAAAGCGTATGCTGTAACCACTAAGCTACAGAATATATTCCATGAAGCGCCTTGAGGCGTCTCAACAACATGATAAGGCGCTATATCAAATGCAATTATTATTGTCATTATTATGAGGTATTTGCACATGGTGGTTCAGTGGAAGAATTAAGCTCAAGTTCGATTCCCAGCCAATGCAAACACTAAGCTTTCAACAGCGATGGGAACAGTACGATGATTATATCAGGGCTGGCAGGTTACTGCCATCAGGATAATTTGGGGCTTTTTTCACTAGAGAAGAGATATTTAGGGAGGGACCTAATAGAGGTGTATAAAATTATAAAACGGTTTGAGATGAGGTTAACCTAAACAGGCTGTTTCCACTGGTTGGGGAGTCCGTAACCAGGGGACACGAGTATAAGATAGCGACTAGTCAATGTAGAAGAGAATTTAAGAGGAACGCAAGTGAGGATGTGGAACTCGCTGCCTGAAGCATTGGTTGAAACAACTGTCTGAACCAGATAGACAGACCGAGAGAGACAGACAGACAAATAGACAAACACAGAGGCAGGCAGGCGGGTAGACGGACACAGAAAGAGGCAGGCAGGCAGGCAGAGAGCGCGACTGTGAGACAGACAGACAGTCAGGGAGAGTGACTGCGAGGGCCAGACAGAGAGAGTGACTGTGAGAGAGTCAGACAGACACGGAGAGTGAGTGTGAGAGACAGAGAGAGTGATTGACCACATGCTGTGTCCTGGCTGCTGAGGATCAATTTGCTGTCGAGCTGTGTTTGGGAAGAGGGAGGAGACCAGGGTGTAAACAGGTGTAAGATGAGAAGGTCAGGTTAATACGTTTCGTGGCACTAATCAGTCTCTGGTGCTGGGCTGAGCTCACACTCACTCACACTCATTCACACTCACTCACTGACACAGCAACGAGAGGTTTGTTTACATTCGTCAGCTGAGCGGAGAGCCCAGACAATGGAGTCTGTGTCCAACACTGACGTACATCACATCTCAACAGGTTGGTCCAGCTGTATGTGACTGGCAGAGCTGTGTGTGTGTGTGTGTGTGTTTGACAGGGGCAGACGAGTGTGTGTGACAGGCGTAATAATAATAATTAATAATCTTGCATTTGATACAGAGCCTTATCATGTTGTTGAGTCTCAAAGCCCTTCACAGAATACATTGTAAAGTGGATTGATTGTGTATTTGAAATAATAATGATAATCCTTGCATTTGATATAGCGCCATATCACGTTGCCGAGATATTTTGTGAGCAAAACGCGTAGATATGTGTGTGTGGCAGGCACAGAACTGTGGGTGTGAGACCAGCAGAGCTGTGTGTGTGAGTTGCTGTGTGCATGTGTGTGTCTCTATCTCTTTCTCTCTCGCTCTCTCTTGCCTCCGTGACTCTCTCATAATCTCTCTCTCTCAGTCTCTGTGTGGCTGTACCTCCCTCTCTCTCTCTTTCGGCAGTGGCAGATTAATGCTAGGGGCCCGAGTCCAGGGGCCACAGCCAAATATGGGGTTCGTACCAGGCTGGTGGAACCATCGCTCAGTGGGAAGATATGGGTGCCTGATCTGCGGACAGGAAGATGGTGGCAATGCTCTCAAGCTGAGCTGTGTTGCCCACCAGGAAGCTTAACAGGGAGTTCCTGGTACCTACCATCCACTTGATACCTACCTACCATACAGGACTTGTGGACTCCTGTAGTGTAGTGGTTAGAACGCTCGCCTCGGAAGCAAGCGGACCTGGGTTCGATTCCCTGGCAGGGCGAAAAATTGGGCAAATTTCCTTACTCCACACACCTCTGTTTACTTAGCAGTAAGTAGGAACCCGGTGGTTAGTCGATTGGCAGATCGCTTTTCCGGGGGTAATAATCCCTTGAAATGTTTTTTTAAAAAAGATGTGAATTTGAGCACTCAATCCATGACTGTCTGTGCGATAAGTTTCGCCCATAAGCGCGAAATGGGCTGCTGCGTTTTGTCCACAAAATATACAGTCAATTAATTGTACAATATATTCTGTGAAGCGCTTTGAGATGTCTCGAAAATGTGATGAGGCGCTGTATCAAATGCAAGCATTAGCATTATTATTAATAATAATATCTTGTGAGGGTTCAAACCCGCCCTCGTCAGATGTCAGATGTTCTCCTGGGGATTTGCGGGGGAGGTAAAGCAGGGTTTTCTTAGAGCTGAACTGGCTCCAAGATGAACATGGTAATGGCAACTATATCTCTATGTCTCAGTCTCTCTTTCTGTATCTGTCCTCACTCTTCCCATTTCTCTCTCTTTTCTCCTGTCCCTCAGTTGTTGGATGAAATCAATATTTAACAGCTGGAGTCTATCGTATCGGGTGGGGCCGGATACGCCTGATAGTCAGGATTTGTTTATCGCCTGCTATCAGCAACATGTGACGGGAATATTTGCCTTCAATGTTTGCAAACTCGATGGAGTTTTACTCTGTCTCTAACCCGTGTGTTGTAGCTGACCTGGGAGTGTGGACGGAGTCGAGGGGATGCGCTCAGCTGCCTCTGCCCTTCCGTCTACTACGCACTCCTCATCTCCACGTCTTACCCTGGCTCCTACCCCCCCCTCCCTCCACACCTTCGAACCTGTCTCCCACTCCTCTCTCACCACCACTAAAACCCGCATGAAACTGAGCACACCCGCTCCCTCGACCCCATCCCTACCCCTCCCCTTACCTCCCAGCTCAACCTCCTTGCCCCTCTTCTCACAGACATCATGAACCTTTCACTGTCCACTGGTACCGTTCCCTTTAAAAACGGCAGTCATCACTCCTATCCTTAAAAAACCCTTCCTGGACCCATTCCTGCTCTCAAACTACTGCCCCATCACCAACCTCCCCTTCCTCTCCAAGGTCCTGGAACAAGTTGTTGCTTCCCAGCTTTGCTCCTTCCTCTCCCGCCACTCCCTTCTCGAATCCCTCCAATCGGGTTTCCGTGCCGCCCACAACACAGAGACCGCCCCGGTCAAAGTGACAAATGACATTCTGTCGATCTGCGACCAGGGCTCCCTCTGCCTCCTCATCCTCCTCGACCTCACTGCTGCTTGCGACACCACTCTATTCTCATCCACAGTTTCTCCTCTTACCTCAAACTTCATGGCGCTGTCCTTGACTAGTTCAGATCGTACATCTCACACCGCCTCCACTTCATCTCCACAAACGGTTTCTCCTCTAGCCCCCACACTGGCTCTTGCGGCGTTCCTCAGGGCTCTGTCCTTGGTCTCCTCCTCTTCAATATCTATATGCTCCCTCTTGGTGACATCATCCACAGACATGGGGTCAACTTCCACATTTATGCGGATGACACCCAACTCTATTTCTTTGCCTCCACCCTTGACTCCAGGACCACTGCTGTGCTGACAGAATGTATGTCTGACATCAAGTCCTGGATGAGAGGTAACTTTCTTCAGTTGAACGTCAACAAGACCGAGGCTCTCCTGATTGGCTCCCGTCAGCGCCTCCTCACCTCAGGTGCTGACAGTATCACCGTCCATGGTTGCACACTGCACCTTGCTAAACCAGTCCAGAACCTGAATGTTTTATTTGACCCTCAACTATCCTTTCTACCCCACATCCATGCCATGCCCTGCTCTGCCTTCCCCCACCTCTGTAACATTACTCGGCTCTGCCACTGTCTCACACCGCAGGCCTCCAAAACCCTCATACCTGCATTCATACCATTGAGCCTTGACTATGCAAACTCTTTGCTTGTCGGCCTCCCCAACTCCTCCCTCCATAGGTTGCAGATCATCCAGAACTCTGCAGCCCGTGTTCTCTCCCGCACCAGGCTCTGTGACCCTATCACTCCCATCCTCATCTGACTCTACTGGCCTCCCATCACTCAGCGGATACAGTTCAAGATCCTGGCCCTCACCTTCAAAGCCCTCCATGGCCTTGCTCCCCACTACCTCTGTGATCTCCTAAATTCCTACCATTCTGCTTGCTCCCTCTACTCAGCGGGCTCCGGCCTGCTTCACGTCCCCCGCCTCGCCCACCCACCATTGGCAGGCAGGCCTTCTGCCACTCTGCCCCTACCCTCTGGAACTCCATCCCACAGTCTAACCACCTCACCCCCTCCCTTGCCTCCTTTAAGACCCATCTCAAGACCATCCGCTTTGACCATGCTTTCGAACAATCTGCTTCCCCCCTGCCCTCCACCCTCCCCAATCCGACCCCCAGCTTGGGTCCGAAACACTGACTGTTCAGCCGCTTGGGACACCCTCCCAATGTGAAAGGCGCCATACAAATGTAATTTTGTTGTTGTTGTAGAAGGCACTTTACTCTGTCCCTAATCTGTACTGTGGACCGAGAGTGTGGACCAACAGTGTAGAGGGAGCTTTACTCTGTTTTTAGCCCATGCTGTCACTGACCTGATTCCTCCGTAACACCTTACCGTCATAACATCAAACTGTTTTTAAATGAGTCCAGTGTCCTGGCTTCAATGACTATTCTTGGCAATTTGTTCCATTCGTGAGTTACCCATTGGGTAAAGAAACACTTCTTGGTTTCTGTCCTGAAATTGATCTTTGCAACTCTAAACCTGTGTCCTCTTGTTCTACTATCTTGATGCATCCTAAAGTATTCATCTAGGTTTTACTTTTCAATCCATTTAAACGTAGTACACCTATACGGGGTCCTCTCTGAGATATCTTCTCTCAAGACTGAAGATCTCTACCTTGTCTAATCATCATTTACCTGGAAGTGTGGACGGACAATGTAGAGGGAGCTTTGCTCTGTCTCTAACCTATGCTCTCACTAACGTGGGAGCGTGGATGGACAGTGTGGAGACTGATCGATTCTCTCTCTGATTTGACAGGTGAGAAGGTGACGGAGATGCAGAAGAAGTTGTTTGAAAACTGGATGAATACTCGCCTGAGAAGGGTGAGTGTTAGCTGATGTGGGGGTGGACAGCGATCTCTGAAGCCTCGCCATATTGATGGGCCACATTGCAGAGATTTTTCACAATCACGTGAAAACACACACACATATACACACACTCACCAGTCAGGGTAACAGTCATCCTGTACAGTAACTTACTCTGTGTGTGGCTGTCCTGTGTATGTAACTGTGTGTATGTGGGGCTGGTGTGTGTGTGGGACTGGTGTGTGTAACTGGCCTGTGAGAGTGTGTGTGTGTGACTGGTGCGTGTGTGTATATGTGTGTGTGTGTGTAACTGTGTGTTTGTGTCTGGCCTGTGTGTGTAATTGGCCTGTGTGTGTGTGCGCGTGCGTGTATCGGGCCTGTGACTGTGTGTAACTACCCTGTTTGTGTGTATGTACGTGTGGCCGGCCTGTGTGTATGTAACTGTGTGTATGTGACTGGTGTGTGTGTGACTGTCCTGTGATGACCTGCTCTCTCTGTCTTTGGTGATAGAGTGGAGCCAAGGATCGAGTTGGGGACCTGTTTGGAGATACCCAGGAGGGGCAACTCCTCATCCTACTACTGGAAGCAATAACGGGAGACCAGCTGGTGAGCTCACTGAGTGGGGGGTTGTGGTGAACGGGGGCTGGGGCTTGCTGGGGGGGCAGACCTGGCATTCGCTGGGGGCATGTGGGGGGGGGCACGGCTGTGGGCAGTGGGGTGGGTGGAGAAGTCATGACTGAGGAGGTGATTGTGAGGCACGGATGTGGGTTGCTTGTCCTGCTCTGGCCCTCGTCCTGTGTATGACACATCGCTCCGAGACGCAGTCTGGCGTGAAGGGCGCTATATAAATGCAAGTTGTGTTCTATTCCAGCCCCGAGTCACCGGCCTGTGGTGGGTCCTCACACTGGTGACGTACTGGAGGCGAAAGTGGAACCTGGAGATTGTCCTGCACTATCTGGAAAGCCACAGGGTAAAGCTGTCCTGAGACACAGCACACGGCAGGGACACTGACCAATACAGCGCTCAGAAATCATACACTGTATACAGACCTCATACACTGTGTACAGACCTCATACACTGTGTACAGACATCATACACTGTGTACAGACATCATACACTGTGTACAGACATCATACACTGTGTACAGATATCATACACTGTGTACAGACCTCATACACTGTATACAGACTTCATACACTGTGTACAGACTTCATACACTGCGTACAGACCTCATACACTGTGTACAGACTTCATACACTGCGTACAGACTTCATACACTCTGTACAGACCTCATACACTCTGTACAGACCTCATACACTGTGTACAGACCTCATACACTGTGTACAGATATCATACACTGTGTACAGACATCATACACTGTGTACAGATATCATACACTGTGTACAGACCTCATACACTGTATACAGACTTCATACACTGCGTACAGACTTCATACACTGCGTACAGACCTCATACACTGTGTACAGACTTCATACACTGTGTACAGACTTCATACACTGTGTACAGATATCATACACTGTGTACAGACCTCATACACTGTGTACAGACCTCATACACTGTGTACAGACCTCATACACAGCAAATAAAAAACATACACAATGCTCAGAAAAAAAATACAGAGTGTTCAAAAATCATATATATACCCAGGTTCAATTCCCAGGCAGGGCGAAACCTTATTGCTCAACACGCCTTTGCTTACCGAGGAGCAAGTAGGAACACAGTTGTTAGTTGATGGATCACTTTCCGGAATTAATAATGCCCTCAAAAAAAAAATTAATAATAATTTGGTCACTCAATCCACGCCTGTTTGTGGGACACTCTTGTGTGCAATTGGCTGCCGCGTTTCACCCACAAAATACACAGACGATTCACTTTACAGCGTATCCTGTGAAGCACTTTGAGACGTCTCAAAGACATGATGAGGCACTGTATCAAATACAAGGATTATTATTATTATTATATAACATACAGAAATCGTTCATACTGTACAGAAATCATATGCAACATCTGCTGATCATCATGTGTGCCGGGAACAATGCGGCTGATTTTGCCTCTGAGCGTGTCGGTACAGGAATATTCACTGTCCTCACTGTCTCCCAGTGAGCAGCCCTGCCACAGTGACACCAGCTAATGGCTTGTTTCTCTCCCAGGTGCGTGTGGACATGGTCAATGTGCACACTCTGATCAACGCAGACCCCACAGAGATTCTCCGACTCACGTCAGTGCTCGTCTCTCACTATGAGGTAAGTGTCCACACTGCCTGGGCACAGTGTATATCTCACTGACCCTCACAGTGTATATCTCATACTGCTTGACTGTTCTGTGTGCTTTGATTTCAGCGCCTTGGGACGTCCTCCCGACGTGAAAGGCGCTCAATAAATGGAATCTTGTTGTTGTTGTTGATTGTGTCTGCACCCTACACTATCCGTGGGCTGTGACTGTGTATATACTGTCCGTGTGCTGTGACTGTGTATATACTGTCCATGTGCTGGGGCTGTGTGTATACTGTCTGTGCTGTGACTGTGTGTATACCGTCCGTATGCTGTGACTGTGTAGATACAGTCCATGTGCTGTGACTGTTATATACTGTCGGTGTGCTCTGACTGTGTGTATACTGTCCGTGTGCTGTGACTGTGGCTGTGTGTATACTGTCCGTGTGCTGTGACTGTGTGTATACTTTCTGTGTGCTGTGACTGAGACTGTGTCTGTAGGTGGGAACGAGGTGCAGTGAGCTGCTGACAAGGATCCACTGTGTGCGGAGCTGGTTAGAGACACTCCATCTGACCCGTGACAGCAATCTGAAGGTCAGCTCTCTGTCCCTCCAGATCTCTCTCTCTCCCCAGATCTCTCTCTCCCTCCAGATCGCCTTCTCTCCAGGTCTCTTTCTCTTTCTCTCTCCCATCATTCTCTCTGTCTCCATCTCTCTCTCTCTCCATCTCTCTCTCTCCATATCTCTCCCAGTTAAGTAATCCTCTCCTCTTCACTATCCATATGCACCCACTCGGTGACATCATCCGCAGACGTGGGTTCACTCACGTCCAACATGATATTGTAAGTGTGACCACGGTTGTGTTCTGCGTGACGGTGCATGTTTAACCGGGTGATGGTGCGTGTGTGTCCCGCGTGACAGTGTGCGTGTCTTGCGTGACAGTTGGTGTGCTATGTGTCCTCCCTAGGGGCTCCGCGGGGAGCTCTGGCAGCACAGGGCGAGTCTGGAAGCGGATCGACGGGAGGCTGGGGAGACCCTGCAATCCTTCAACATGGCCAGAGGCGTGGGGGACCTGCCGGAGCTCGCCAGCGCTCTGAACACGCTACAGCACAAGCACCACCTCACACGTCTGTACCTGGACATGTGAGCAAGCAGCGACACATGATCGGTGGGGGGGTGGGGGGGAGGAACTATGGGAATTAAAGGGTGATAAGACAGGAATTAAAGGAACAACCAGGTGGGAATTAAAGGTCAGGAATGAGAAAGGGCAGACATGCAAGAATTAAACAGACATCCCTTTAATAATACTAATAACCTTTGCGTTTAGTTTAGTTCCTTTCTTGTCAGGAGGACGTCCCGAAGCACTATTTTATCTGAGGGATTGTTGGTCAGGGACCAGGGAGGTGGAAACTTCCTTCTCTTTTCAAATAGAGCCATCAGATCTTTAACGTGGGGGCTTGAACCCACAACCTTCTGACTCAGAGGCGAGAGCGCGAGCCCTGAGCCAGCCTGACGCACACGGGTGACAGTTGGCAATTAAAGGGACGTTGAGGTGGCAATTAAATGGGGGGCAAATGGGAATTACACTGACAGTCAGTGAGAAATTAATGGGAAGGCCAGGCAAGTATTAAAGGAATTAAAAGGGCGGACAGCCAGGAATGAAAGGGGTGGCCAGGGGAAGATTAATATAGACCATGACAATATAGACCATGACAATATAGACCATGACAATATAGACCATGACAATATAGATCATGACAATATAGATCATGACAATATAGACCATGACAATATAGACCATGACAATATAGATCATGACAATATAGACCATGACAATATAGATCATGACAGGCTGTTTCAATTTGTCCATAATAGTAGAACCACGGCCTGCGATTGAAGAGGGTAAATTCAGAACAAATCTACACAAACACTATTTCAATGAGCGAATAGTGAACCTGTGGAACAGGCTCCCTAGGGAGACGGTTGAAACAGGAAGCATTGATTCTTTCAAACACAGATTAGATAGTTTTTTTAAGAGATAACATTATGGGATATAGTACATAGATGGAAGGCGAACTAGATGTACCTTGGTCTTTTTTTTGTCTAGCATTTCTTGTGTTCTTATGGGAATAAATGAGCAGCCAGGCAGGTATTAAAGGGACCGTGAAGTGTGAATTAAAGTGGCGGAGAGGTGGTTTGTGTCTCATGGTCTCTGACCCTCTCAGGCTGAATGTGATTGAAGCCGCCCTGAGCCACGTACCCACAGCCTGGGACTGTCTGCGTTGTTACGAGCAACACCTCAGGGAACGCAGGAGCCGAGCACTGAGCTCAGGCACAGCCATAGATGCCCTCAGACAGGATCTGAAGGTGTGTCCTTTACACAGACATACACACTCACTCACTCACTTACATTGACCACACTAACAATCACTCACTCACTTACATAGGCAATCAATCACTCACTCACTCACTCACTCACTCACTTACATTGACCACACTGGCAATCACTCACTCACATAGGCAATCAATCACTCACTCACTCACATAGGCAATCAATCACTCACTCACTCACTCACTTACATTGACCACACTGGCAATCACTCACTCACATAGGCAATCAATCACTCACTCACTCACATAGACAATTGATCACTCACTCATTCACTTACTCACACTCATTCACTTTGATATTCACTAACACGCATTTACTCACCATCACTCACTCTCATTGACTTACTCACACATCCTCTCGCTCACCCTCTCGCTGACACACTCACACACTTACCCTCACTCCCACTCACTTACACACTTTCTCAATCACTCTCATTACTTTCAAAAGGGAACTCAATGAATACTTAAAAAAGATGTAAAGAACAGGGGTACGGGGATGGGGAGAGGGCAGGTAAACAGGACTGAAAGGATTGCTCTGTAAGAGACAGCACAGACATGCCGGGCAGAATGGGCTCCTTCTGTGTGTAAATCTCTATGGTTCTGTGGTTCTCCCACACTGACATTCACTCACATATTCACTCACATTCTCACAATCACTCACACACTCATATTCCATCACACTGACTCACCAACACTGTCACGCTCACTCCCACTCAGTCACACACTTTTTCTCACTCTCACTCATGCGCTCGCAAGCTCGCCAACGTTCTCACACTCACCCATTCACATGCTCACACTCACACACTCAATGACGCTCACTCACACTATCTCACTCTCACACAATCTCTCTCTCCTCTCTCTCTTACGCTCTCACTCTATCTCAGTCTCACACGATCTCTCTCTCTCTCTCTCTCCCTCTCTCTCTTGCAGTATCTACACATGGATCTCGATGACCAGAGGGAATGTTTCTGGGAGTTGGAGGAGAGCTTGTCTGAGGTGACAGCTCTCAGTGAGCAGCTGAGGAAGAGCAACCAATCATGCAGCACAAACCTGACCCAGTACAACCAGAGCATCCAGAGCATCATCCAACAGCAACAGGCCGTGCACTGCCAGATAGACCACAGGTGAGATACTCCATCTGAGATATATCAGCAACAACACCTTGCATTCATATAGCGTCCCTCACACAGGGTAGCATCCCAGACCCCAGGTGAGAGACTTGGAGACAGATAGCCGGTGAGAGATGAGAGACGCAGAGTGATGATGTTCTGTGCTCCCAGGTTGCTTGTGTTAATGGGGGTCCGCCGGAGGTTGAAGGGGTTCCGAGCAATGTACGAGCAGTTGATGGCCTGTCAGGCGGGTGGAGACACTGCGAGACACGAGAACGGAGTCAATAACACAAAGGTAACAGAGCCCAGAGCAGAAACTAGCAGACGGCAGATGTAGGGGGAACGGTAATCAGTAAACTGGGAGAACTGTTACCACTGTAACAAGGGGAGGGGGAGAGTGGGGCCTGTACCAAGATTTAGGAGTGAGGCCTGCCACCCCCATCCTCGCCCGGCTCCAATGGTTCCCCATCCCCAGAGGATAGAGTTCAAAATCTTTGTCCTCGCCTTCAAAACCCTCCAGCCTTGCTCCTCTCTACCTCTGTGACCTGCTAACTCCATATCAATCTGTCCGCTCCCGTCCCCTCTCCGGCCCACCCCACCATCAGCAGTCGGACCTTCAGCCTCTCTTCTCCCACCCTTTGGAACTCCATCACACAGTCCGTTTGCCTTCTCCAAGGTCCAGCTCAAGATCTTCCTCTTCGATCCCGCCTTCGGTCACCCTCCACCCCTCCTGATCCCAACCCCCAGCTCAGGTCCAAATCCCTGATTGTCCAGTGCCTTGGGATGTCCTCCCGAGGTGAAAGGCCCTGTACACATGTAACTTGTTGTTATCTTTCTCTGGCAGAGCGCTGGGTGGATGGCCCAACTGATGGAGCAGTACCGGATTCATGCAGTACAGTACATGGAGGCTTGCAAGGTGAGACACAGGCCCCACTGAGAGACACAGGCAGCACTGGGAGGTGCGGGGGGGGACATGGACAGCACTGGGCAGGGGGGAAGGGGATGTCGGTCACACTATGGAGCGGGGGATTCGACTCCCCAATACTGTGTTGTATGTTCCCATGTCTGCCCCGTGCGTTGACCATGTGCTTGTTGCCAGGAGTACGAGCTGCAGACGGAATTGTTTAACCGTGCGGTGGGTGTGGGAGTGGAGTTGGCGGAGGAGGAGCCGGGCTCAGTGTGTGCCGATATAATCCAGCAGGTAACTGGTTAGTACACGCGTGCGATCACTAACTCAGCCCGTGTAACACTGAGGTTGTGGCCGGTGCCAGGGAATAGCCATCTGATGTGCATCCCCTATCCTATCCTGTTAGTACATGGTGTCCACCAAAGTCCTGTCACCCCCCATGTGTCGCCTATTTCTACAGTGCACTGACCAACAACTGAAACGTGCGAAAGAACAATGATAATTGTACATAGAAATACTTCAGTACAAGCGGTTAAGTATATCAGAGATGTTCAGAGGTTGGGTGGGTGTGAGCGCCATGAATCTGGGCCAGTGTGTTGTGTATATTGGGCTGCGTGTACGCGGGACCGGGTGTTCGCAGAGTGGTTGTACCTGGTGCAGGATTTACTCGGAATGATGTGTACATTATGTGGGATGAAATGACATGGTGTGTATGTACGCAGGCCCTGGAGTACACGGAGCGTTGTGTTCGCAGAGCACAGCTCATCATCACAGGATGATTGTTCGTGGGACGCAGGGCAGGTTGTATGTGGGGCTGTGTATATATGTGGGGCAAAGGTGTAAGCGGGCTGGGGGGCGTTTTCAGGGCAGAATGTACACGGGGAGAGGTGTACGTGAGGTAAGGTGTACACATTAAGACACTCCAGTGCAGCGCTGGGGGTGTGCTGAACTGGAGGTGGTGTCCTGCCCAACAATCCCCCGAATAACAATGGGTCACTTACTCCACGGCTGTTCGTGGGACACTGCTGTGCGCAATTGGCTGCCGCGTTTCGCCCGCAAAATACTGTCCACAGTCAATACACTTCACAGTATATCCTGTGAGACATCCCGACGCCACGATAACAAATGCAAGGATCGTTATTATTATTATTATGATTATTATTGTGGTTATGATTATGATTTTATAATTATTATTGCGCTGACTCTCTGCCGTCCTCTGTTACAGACTCTCGCTGTGTGTGGTGTGCTGAACAGCCATCGCCATGGAATTGGTCACCGCTCGGAGACCGAGACGTTGCTGACCCCGAGTGCGCGGGAGCCGGGCCTGGGGTCGGCGGTGGCACAGTCCGGGAGCGAGCTGAGCGGGACAGGCTGCGTGGCAGGGGTCCTGCACGAGGGCTTGGGGGAGACTCTGGGTGTGTACGCAGCCCAGCGCCGAGGCTTGTGAGACCCGCCATCGCTCTGGCCCTGCTGGAGGCCCAGGCGGCCACTGGGGGCCTGATGGAGCCCGGGAAGACCGACCGTTTGAGGGTAGACGAGGCAGTGAGGCGGGGGATGGTGGGCCCTGAGTTACACGATGCCCTCCTCTCCGCTGAGCGGGCGGTGACCGGCTACAAGGACCCTTACACCGGCCGCCTCGTGCCCTTGTTCCAGGCCATGAAAAAACAGTTGATTGTGGCTGACTACGCCACCCGTCTCCTGGAGGCTCAGCTCTCCACCGGGGGCATAGTGGACCCCGAGCACCGACACCGCCTGCCCCTGGAGGTGGCCTATCAGCGTGGCTGCCTGGACAAGGAGACACAGCGGCTGCTGACAGACCCCATCGCGGGGGTGAAGGGCTTCTCCGACCCCAACACTGAGGAGCGGCTGAGCTACAGGCAGCTGCTGGGCCAGTGTAGGCCGGGGCCTGGCCCTGGGCTGCTCCTCCTGCCCCTCAGTCAAGACAGGCCCTCGTTCCGTGGCCTGAGACGAAGGGTGACGGTGGAAGAGCTACTGGAGGCCCAGGTGATCGGGGCAGACACGGCCGAGGAGCTAGAGAGTGGCCACACCACCCCCCAGGAGGTAAGCGAGGCATCAAGGCCTACCTGCGAGGTTCAGGCTGCGTGGCTGGCCTGTACCTGGAGGCCAAGCGCAGGCCTCTGTCCATCTACCAGGCCATGAATGAGGGCCTGGTGCTGCCTGGCACAGGCCTGCTCCTACTCGAGGCCCAAGCTGCTACGGGCTTCATTGTGGAGCCACGACAGGGCCTGGAGCTGACGGTGGAGGCCGCTGTGCAGCTCAGCGTCGTGGGGCCCGAGCTCCAGGCCAAGCTGTTGGCAGCCGAAAGGGCGGTAACTGGCTACAAGGACCCCTACACTGGTCGCCTTTTCTCCCTCTTCCAGGCCCTGAGTTACGGCCTGATAATGCGTTCGCACGCTGTCCGCCTGCTCCAGGCCCAGCTGGCCACCGGAGGCATCATCGACCCCGAGCACAGTCACCGGCTGCCACTGGCGGTGGCCTTCAGCCGGGGTCTGCTGGACGAGGACATGCACCAGAGCCTGACCCAGCCCGGCAGCCAGGCCCGAGGCTTCTTCCATCCCGGCACCGGCGACAACCTCACCTACCAGCAACTGCTGCAGAGCTGTGTGTCCGACCCTAACACCGGGTTCCTGCTCCTGCCACTGGGTACTGGCCAGGCCGAAGCCTCTCCTCGTATAGCCAGGCCAAGGCCTCCCACCCCCTCATAGGAACACAGGCACAGGAGGAGGCCATTCTACTAGATCATGGCTGATCTGCACCTCAATTCTAATTACCAGCTTTAGCCCCATATCCCTTGCTCCCCTGACCAACAGAAATCCACCTCAGCCTTGGAAATGTGAACTCATGCAGCCTCCACAGTCTTTTAGGGGAAAGAGTTTCAGATTTCCACCACCCTCACGCAGCCAGGTGTGGGGTAAGGCAGGGTGTGGGGGTTTGGGGTGGGGTGGGGGCGGTTGAGGTTTGGCGGTTGCGATGGGCTGTGGGTTGGGGCTGGGGCTCAGGCAGGCTCTGTGAGTTTGTACATTTTTTTTTGTCTGATCAATAAATGTTTTTTCATGCCAGTGAACTTATGGGCCATTTACACCTGATCCGGATCCCGGGCGGAGCAGTGTTGTGACATTCAATATGACTTACACGAAGTACAAGTTACAGGCAAACTGTATAAATCGTATAAAATCCGATTTAATCAATAATCTACACGGCACATTCTTAGTTCAATGCGGCCCAATACGTACGCATATGGTGATGGATCGACACTATGCTTCCCACGATTCAATGCATTTTGACCCGTTACTGCATGCACACCTACCGCCAAGCATGTTGGAATCACATTGAACAACAACAACAACGACAATATTAATTTTGTATAGCGCCTTTCACATCGGGAGGGAATCCCAAGGCGCTGGATGGTCAGTGTTTCGGACCCGAGCTGGCGGTCGGGTTGGGGAGGATGGAGGACAGGTGGGGAAGGAGGGTGATCGAAGGCACGGTCGAAGAGACAGGTCTAGAAGGAGGCAAGGGAGGGGGTGAGGTGGAGGGACTGTGGGATGGTGAACCAGAGGGTGGGGGCAGAGTGGCTGAAGGCCCGCCAGCCAATGGTGAGGCAGGCGAGGCAGGGACGTGAAGCAGGCCGGAGCCCGCTGAGCGGAGGGAGCGGGCAGGTTGGTAGGGGGTTTAGGAGGTCGCAGAGGTAGGGGGGAGCAAGGCCATGGAGGGCTTTGAAGGTGAGGATCTTGAACTGTATCTTCTGTGTGGATGGGAAGCCAGTGGAGTCGGGGGGGGATGGAGTTGATAGAGTCATGGAGTCTGGTGGGGGAGAGAACACGGGCTACGGAGTTCTGGATGATCTGCAGCCTATGGAGGGAGGAACTGGGGAGGCTGACAAGCAGATAGTTTGCATAGTCAAGCCTGGATGTTATGAATGCGTATACGAGGGTCTCGGCAGCCTGCGGTGTGAGACAATGGCGGAGCCGGGCGATGTTTTGGAGGTGGGGGAAGGCAGAGCGGGTCATGGTATGGATGTGGGGTAAAAACTACAGTTGAGGGTCAAACAAGACCCCAAGGTCTCTGGACTGGCTCGGTGAGGTGGAGTAGGCATCCTTGGATGGCGATGCTGCCAGTGTCTGAGGCAAAGGAAAATGTCATTCTTCTGCCCATGCGTCGACGGATCAAGACGTTTCCCACGGATTCAATGCGACTGGTAAGGGAGGGTAGGGGAGTGGTGTGATGAGTTAGGAGGTGGTTAATACGAGTAGTGCAAAGAAATCTGAGTGTTTTTGATAAGGAACTGAATGGGAATCGGGTGAACGTACAATACGACTCGGGCGATTATAGGTTTTATATAAAGATAGGCCTTGCGTGAGGTTTACTGTAATTCTACTCAGGTCACGTTACTGGTGACAAGAGGGTGGTCAGGTCAGGCAGATGTCACAGGCGAGTCGTCAGTCGGTCAATCAATTACCACTCACACGTGGACAGTCAGTCAGTCGCCTGTTGCGGGCAAATCATCAGTCGGTTGCAGTACAAATGTGGACAGTCCATCAATCACCGATCACAGGCGGCTGGTTAGTCGGTCGCTGGTCGCAACCAGATGTGCTGTCTCTGCTCTGAGCATCTTCAGCCTCCAGCACCACTGACCGGTCAACATCTGTGTGTCAGAGAAAGAAATCAGCCACAGTCAACATCCCTTATACCTTTCCTCCTTCAAGGCCGGTCTCAAGACCTTTCTCTTTGACCGTGCCTTCAGCTCCCCTCTCGACTCTCTACCCCCTCCTCGCTCCCTCCCTTCTCTCCCCTCACCCTGACCATTTCCCCCCTGTTCGGGTCCTTACCCAACTGTACAGCGCCTTGGGACGTCCTCCCGACGTGCAAGGCGCTCTATAAATGGAATCTTGTTGTTGTTGTTGTTGTCACGCCATACTCACTCACCAGAGGCTGCCAGGCGGCAGGTAGAGGCAGTGCACACCTTGAACTCAGCCTCCTCCAACGCAAAGGAATTCCTGGACTGAGGATGGGATTGGGAACGATCTCCAGATCGGCTTCTCCGGACAACAGACTGAAAGACAAACAGAGGCTGAGGACCACCTCCCTGCCGTCAACCCTGACCTAAGAATGTGGCTGGATGGTGCAGAGGAAGCTTTCGTCCGCCTCTAACCCCTACCAGACTATTCTCCTTCAGGAAAGTAAGCGAGGTCTCCTCGGGCCTAAGCTCCAAGGTGACGTGTTTGAATGTCGGAATCGAGCCAGTCCTCTGCGGAGGTCTAGCTCCTGAGCCAGGCCGTATTCAGGGCACTGCTCGTCACAGCACAGCCAGCCTGACTCGTCAGATGGACTTGGAAGGGCAGACCAGTCACTGGGGTCAGGGAATCCTCCCACTCAGCTTCTGTTAACCTGCAAGCCAAAGCCCCAATGGGTAGCATGATCCAAGATGGACCGGTGGCTCAGCTCAAAGGAGAACCTATTTACCCGCCCTCCCCCCCAGGAGGGTAAGGTTTGAGTGAGGTGATGGTGGACAGTGATACAGACAGTGACGGAGTCTTTGAGAAGCAGTGATGTGACAGAGATGGAGACTGAGGGAGACTGACTCCACAAGTGATTGTGATGAGTTACAAGGACAGATATGGCGTCCTGTAGCTCAGTGGCCAGAGCACTCGCCTCGCAAGCGAGAGGACCCAGGTTCGATTCCTGGGCAGGACGACACCTTGGACAAGTTTCCTGACTCCTCACGCTTCTGTTTACCTGGCAGTAAATGGAAACCCGGTTGTTAGTCGATTGACGGATCGCTTTCCGGGGCTAATAATCCCACCAAAATAAAGAAAGAAATAAATAATAATAATTTGATTACTCAATCCACGGCTGTGTGCGGGACGCTGCTGTGCGCAATTGGCTGCCGCGTTTCGCCCACAAAATACGCAGTCAATTCACTTTGCAGTGTATCCTGTGAAGCGCTTTGAGACGTCTCGAAGACGTGATAAGGCGCTGTGTCAAATGCGAGGATTATTAGCGACGTGGGCAGACAGTGATGGTGATGAGTTAGTGACAGCGATTACCTTCCTGGCCCGCGGACTGCTGGGGGCAGACATGCAGCTGCTGGTGGTCCTGACGGAGTTCCAGGTGGGCGGCGAAGCTGCGACTTGGCTTGTGGGGGTCCCGTGGCCCTCGGGCGTCAGGTATCGCTCCTTCAGCTTAATGTTGGTGCGTCCCTTCACTGTCCCAGAGCAGAGAGAGGTTACACGGCCTAATCCCAGTGCAGATCCCGTCTGACCTATGATCTCAGTGCTGGTTAGGTCTGTTCCCTGACCCCAGAGGTTGCCTGATAACCGCGAGCTCAACCCCCTCCCCTCACCCTCTCCCCTCCCCCACCCCCACCGCACCCTGACCCACCTCTACACGGGTCGTTCTTCACCAGGAACTCATCGAGCGCGCTCCAGCCCCCGCCCACTCGCACCATCACCGTACAGCGCAACACCCGAACCATCCTCATCCTCTGGGAGTTCCCGAACTGCGGAGAGAAGCACAGCTCAGCGAGCGAATACCTTCTACACACCACACCACCCCCCCCCCCCCCCACCCCCACCAAAAAAAAGGGGAAAGAGAGAGAGAGAGAGAGAGAAACAGCTACCCCCCCCCCCCCCCCAGGTGAGAGACAGAGACACTCCGCACACCAACACCAGGGGAGAGGAAGATACCCCCAGAGCAACTTGACCCATTACAAGTCAGAAAGCAGTCAACAACAACAACAACAACTTGGATTTATATAGCGCCCTCCACGCCGGACGGCGTCTCAGAGCACTTAAAGTCAAGTCAAGTCTCCTCCTGGTGGGTTAGGGCTGCCTTTTTATCCCCTCCCCCACACATTCACACGGCACACACAAACACACATGGCACACACACACACAAGGCCTACACATGGTGCACACACAGCACACACACACACGGCACACGTGGCACACACACAGCACACACACACACGCACGGCACACATGGCACACACATGCACAGCACACAAACATGGCACACACACACATGTATTGCACACATGCATGGCACACACACATGGCATACACACATGCATGGCACATACACATGCACAGCACACACACGAACCACACACACATTACACACATGGTACACACACAGCACACACACACACATACATGCACGACATACACACACACACAGCACATACATGGCAAACACACACACAGCACACACACGGCACACACATGGCATACACACACATGGCACACATATGGCACACACACACAAAACAACTCTTACCCGGTATCTGTTGGCACTGATCCGTTCGACCAGGAACCTCTTCACACAGTTACACTGAGCCACCTGACGACTGACCTGAGGAGAGAGTGACCGTCAGTGCGAGTGTGTCAGTAAATCACACTCACTCTGTGTGAGTGTGTGCCCCACTGCTTCCCCTCTTTAAGATCACAACTGGAAACGGTGCTTACAGTCACCTCCTCCCTCCCCCCGGCTCGGCATCAGGCTCCGCCACTGTTAAGCCCTGCCTGTGTGAAGGGCACTATATAAATGTTGTTATTGCTGCTGTTGGTCACTGCCCTCTAACCTCGTCGTGGATGGTGTGGGAGTCTCGGAGACGCAGGGCATCTCGGCTCGGGTGCAGGACGCTGGTGAAATCCCAGTAGTCAATGAAGCCGTCAGCGTTCAGGTCAAACACGTCAGCCACCACAGCCATCTCCAGGGAGTTAGTTGGAAATTCTGTTGAGGAGCGGAGAGAACAATGCAGATCAGAACATCGGAGAGAGTCCGGATAATAATAATAATCTTTGCATTTGATGTAGTGCCTTATCACATCTTCGAGACGTCTCAAAGCGCTTCAGAGAATATACTGTAAAGTGAATTGACTGTATATTTGTGGGCGAAACACAGCAGACAATTGCGCGCAGCAGTGTCCCACAAACAGTCGTGGATGGAAGTGACCAATTTTATTTTTATTACTATTTAAAAAAAACAGTGGGACACCGACTGGAGGTCAACAGATTGTTGGAGGTCAGTGTCGGTGACAGTGTCGGGCTGACAGTGTTGGGGTGACAGTGTTGGGGTGACGGTGTGGGGGTGACAGTGTGGGGGTGACAGTGTGGGGGTGACAGTGTGGGGGTGACAGTGTGGGGGTGACAGTGTGGGGGTGACAGTGTGGGGTGACAGCGTGGGGGTGACAGTGTGGGGGTGACAGCGTGGGGGTGACAGCGTGGGGGTGACAGTGTGGGGTGACAGTGTGGGGGTGACAGTGTGGGGGTGACAGTGTGGGGGTGACAGTGTGGGGGTGACAGTGTGGGGGTGACAGCGTGGGGGTGACAGTGTGGGGGTGACAGTGTGGGGGTGACAGTGTGGGGGTGACAGTGTCGGGGTGACAGTGTCGGGGTGACAGTGTCGGGGTGACAGGGACACTGACTGGAGGTGAGCACATTGTGGATGAAGTGCTCTCTGGAGACCAGACCGCGCTGCTCGCGGTCGATGGAGCGGAACACGTCCAGCAGACGGCACTTCCTGTCTGCGATCCACTGCATGTAACGACACCGCCACGAGGAGAAGTCAAAGTGCTCGAAGTCAGCCCGCTGCAAGAGAGAGTGAGTGTGAGCAGGTGTGCAAAAGCCAGGAGGGGAGCAAAGGCGTCTTGGCTCGTGCGGAGTTGGTGTGAGTAGCCGTACGACAGCACGTGCAGAAGCGAGTGTGTCATGTATGATTGGAGCGAGTGTGAACAGATGTGCAGCGGCACGCGGGGAGCAAGTACGTCACGGAAAGTGAGTGTGAGCAGGTGTGTAAGGGTATGTGGGGAGTAAGTATGAACAGTTTTACAATATCACGTGGGGAGCGAGTGTGTCACGCGTGTGGGGAGCCAGTGTGAGCAGGTGTGTAAGTGAGCGTATCACGACATGCGGGGACTGAGCGTGACCCAAGTGTGAGCGGTTGTGTAATGGCACGTGGAGATTGATTGTGAGTGAGTGTGAGGCAGGGAGTGGGGTGGGCAGTGAGCATGAGGGAGGGAGTGGGGTGGGGAGTGAGTGTGAGGGAGGGAATGGGGTGGGGAGTGAGTGTGAGGGAGGGAATGGGGTGGGGAGTGAGTGTGAGAGAGTGGAGTAGGGAGTGAGTGTGAGGGAGTGGGGTGGGGAGTGAGTGTGAGGGAGGGAGTGGGGAGTGAGTGTGAGGGAGGAGTGGAGTGGAGGGAGGGAGGTGGGGAGGGTGGGGGAGTGAGTGTGAGGGAGGAGTGGGGAGTGAGTGTGAGGGAGTGAGTGTGAGGGAGGGAATGGGGTGGGGAGTGAGTGTGAGGGAGGGAGTGGGGAGTGAGTGTGAGGGAGGGAGTGAGTGTGAAGGAGTGAGTGGGGGTGGAAAGCGAGTGTGAGGGAGTGAGTGGGGTGTAGAGTGATAGCGGGAGGGGGCAGACTGACCTCTTGTAGCCTCTCCCATTGCTCCTGTAGCCTCTCCTCTCTGTCCAGGGCCCGCAGCCACAGCTGATGCCAGGCTGTGAGGAGACGAGAGCCAGGGCCGCTGCCCGCCTCGGGGGGCACGGGTGTGGGCACCTTCCTGCCATCAGGACTGGCACAAACACCCGCTGTCTCTGCCAGAAAACACAAAGGGACCTTCGTCACACCCTCAGCTGCCGTCGGCTTCGTGTTAAGGCATCACCACGCTTAAGAGTAGCCAAACCCAGTTGAGAATGTCACCCACCGGTGGGGGTTGGGGGGTGGGGGGGGTGAGAGAGTGGTGACGGAGCTGGGAGCGAGGGGGTAACAACGACAACGACTTATATTTATATCGCGCCGCTCTCGCCGGGCAGTGTCCCAGAGCGCTTGACTGTTTCGCAGCACAACCCCAAGCCGGGGAGCAGCGGGCAGGTGACCCTCAGGGGTGAGGCGTGACTGAGCTGGGGAGTGAGCCAGGAGTGAGCTGGGAGTGAGGGGTCAGCTGGTGCCGGTGGCTGGGGGCGGGGTGGGGGGGGTCTCACTTACTGCTGCTGCCACGCTGAGCTCGGGACGCTGTCTGACCGCTGCTCGCTCTCCCCGGTTGGGTCTCAACCTCTTTTTCCACCTCCGATTTCTTCCTCATCAGCTCATCCAGGAATTCCTGTGAGAGGAAAACGGGTGAGAGTCAGCGTCTGTGTCTGTCTGTGGTGTCGGTGGGTGTCTGCATCAATCTGTGTCGGTCTGTGTTGGTGTGTCTCTGTGTCAGCCCTGTACCCGTCTCTGACTGTATCAGTGTGTGTCTGTGAGAATCTGTTGTCAGTCTATGTCTGTAACACGTTATGTCTTTTCCGTCTGTGTCACTCTGTGTCTGTTTGCGGTGCCAGGGCTGGTGTTGGTGCTGTGCCAGGGCTGGTGTTGGTGCGGTGCCAGGGCTGGTGCTTGTGCTGTACCAGGGCTGGTATTTAATCTGTGCCAGGGCTGGTGTTGGTGCTGTGCCAGGGCTGATATTTAGTCTGTGCCAGGGCTGATATTTAATCTGTGCCAGGGGTAGCCGGGACATGATAGATTCTCACCGTGTGCTCTGTAATGCGCTCCTCCAGCTGTGTGGTGTGTTCGGGGGGAGGGTCCTGGTCCCTGAAGTTCAGCTTCTCGTTGGCGTCTCTAATCCAGTCTCTCAGTCGCTGCTGCTCTCGCTCTGCACTCACCCTCAGCAGCAAACTCTGGATCCACTCCCCCTGCACCTCCGCCCAGACCTCCACCTACAGCACAGAGAGCGACAGGGAGTCACAGGCTCGCCACGCTTATACCCTGCCATGTTGGTGCCATGTCAATATACAACAACAACAGCTTGCACTTAACAGTGACGGAGCCTGACTCCGAGCCCGGGGGAGCGGGGGGAGGTGACCGTAAGCACGGTCTAAAAGGAAGGTTTTCAGGTGGGACATGAAAGAGGGGAGAGAGGGGAGGGATTGAGGCGGAGGGATTGAGCGAGAATGTTCCAGAGTTTTGGGGCATATTGGCTGAAAGCGCGACCTCCGATGGTGGAGATGAGGGTGCGAGGGCCGAGCAGGAGGCCGGTGCCAGTTGAGCGGAGGTACCAGGTGGTGGATTGGGGAGTGAGGAGGTCGGAGAGGTCGGGAGGTGCCGGAGAGTGAAGGGATTTGAATACGAGTGTGAGGATCTTGAAGTCGATCCGTTCGGTGATGGGGAGCCAGTGGAGTCTGGGCCGGGACTGGTGAGACGTGGGTACGGAGTTCAGTCCGGGTCAGTATGCGGGCAGCAATATTCTGAATGAAATACGGACTGACACAAACAAGGGATGTACCGTGCTTCAGATGAGACTTTTCGCCCTCAAATAAATAGTCAATCCACTTTTCAGTCTATTTTGTGAAGCGCTTTGAGACGTGATAAGGCACAAAATTAAAGGCAAGAATGATATTAATATAATTATTATTAATATGTCAGTCCATATTGGTGCCTTGTCCATGAGATCGCCGTAGCGGGTCAGTGTTTGTGCTGATGGCATGACGGCACAATGTTGATGGCATGTTGGCACCGTGTTGTTTGTGGGTTCGTGCTGTGTAGATGACAGGTCGGTGTATGGCAGTGCCATGTTGATAATAATGTAAAAATAATAATCTTTCCATTCAATGTAGCACACCTGGCAGGTCAGGAGGACATCCTAAAGCGCTTCATAGGATGTACGACAAAGTGACAAGAAGTGACAAACTGCCATGGAATGAGTGAACAATGTTATCTGTTGGACAGGACACCAAGAAAAACCAGGCAGATGGGATCTTGGTTTAACTTCTCATCTGAAAGACGACACCTCCAACATTGCAACACACCCCCAGCGCTTCACTGTGATTCCAGATGTGAACCCACAATCTCCTGACTCAGAGGTGAGAGCTCTACCGAATTAGGCAGCCAGATACTCACCAACGGCGTGTCAGTGCCATGTTGATGACGTGTTGGTGCCATATCGTTGGTGTGTCAGTGCCGTGTTGATGCCATTTTGGAGCTGTGTTAGAGGCGTGTCAGTGTCACGTCGACCGCATGTCAGTGCCATGTTGATGGCATGTCAGTAACGTGTTGAGGGTGTGTGGGTGCTGTGTTGATGGCATGTCAGTGGCGTGTTGATGGCACGTCGGTGGCGTGTTGATGGCATGTTGGTGGTGTATTGGTGCCGTGTTGATAGTGTGGATGCCGTGTTGGTTCTGTGTTGATCGTGTCTTGGTGCCGTGTTGATGGCATGTCAGTGGCGTGTTGATGATGTGTTGGTGCCGTGTTGATAATATGTTGGTACCGGGCAGCACGGCTCCCCCAGAACTCTCACCTCCTTGTAGCGAGTGCGGATGATGTTGATGGAGGTGCGGAGATCAGAGGTTGAGTTGGGGGCACACGAGAGCAGCATGGCTTCCCCCAGAGACACAATGGCCCCCAACTCCTGCCGGCGACAACACAGGGACTGCACAAACTCCTGTAAATAACCAGCGCCTCACCGTCAATCTCCATTACTCACCGTTACTCACCGTCACTCACCCTCATTCACCGTCACTCATACAATACCTGGTGTATATAGTACCTGGTGATGGGTGTGTACTGTGTTTGGTGTATACAGTACCTGGTGTGAGTGTGTACAGCACCTTTGGGACGTCCTCCCAACGTGAAAGGCGCTCTATAAATGTAATTTAGTTGTTGTTGTTGTTGTTGTTGTTGTTGTAGCACCTGGTGGTTGCACACCTAAGTACGAAGAGGTCATGGACTCCCTTATCTCTAAAATTGACAACATCCACCTGGCAGCTTCTTCCCTCTGCCCCGTGTCGCCTACCACCACCCCCATTCCGTCTCCCTCACCCACCCCGCCCTCAGCTCCTACCACGGCCCCCATCCTACATTCATTTGCCCCCATCTCTCCTTCCTCCCTCTCATCCACCATCACCACAATGAAACCCACCACCTGCTGCCTCGACCCCCTCCCCACCCAACTGCTGATCACTCAGCTCCCCCTCCTCCTCCCACTGCTGGCAGACACTATTAACCAGTCTCTCTCCTCAGGATCAGTCCCTCTCCCCCTCAAAACCACGGTTCTCACCCCCCTCCTTAAAAAAACCTACCCTCGCCCCCTCCAACCTCGGCCACTCCTGCCCTATCTCAAACCTGCCCTTCCTTGCCAAAGCCCTGGAACCCGTTGTTGCCAACCAACTTCGCGCACATCTCTCCCTCCACACCCGACTCGAACCCCTCCAGTCTGGTTTCCGCCCTGCCCAACATACAGAGACAGCGCTCGTGAAGGTCACAAACGATATCCTCTCTGTCTGTGACCAGGGCTCCCTCTGCCTCCTCGGACCTCTCCACCGCGTTCGACACAGTGGATCACGCCATCCTCCTCCACCTGCTGTCCTCCATCATCCACCTCAGTGGGACCGCACTCGCCTGGTTCGAGTCCTACCTCACAAACCGCCAGCAGTACATTTCTGCAAATGGTTTTTCTTCACGCTGCCACCCGGTCACCTGCGAGGTACCCCAAGGATCCATCCTTGGCCCCCTTCTCTTCCTCATCTATATGCTCCCTCTCGGTGATGTCATCCGCAGACACGGTGTTAACTTCCTCATTAATGCGGATGACACTCAGGTCTACTTTTCCACCTCCAGCTGCGACCCCCAGTCCCCTGATGTTCTGTCAGCTTGTCCCTGACCAGCACCGCTTTCTTCCACCTCTGCCACGTTGCCCGTCTCCGACAATACCTCACCCCAAAAGCTGCCGAAACCCTTGTCCATGCCTTTGTCACCTCCCGGCTGGACTACTCTAACCCCTTCCTCGCCGTCTCCCCTCCTCCACTATTCACAAAATTCAGCTCATTCAAAACTCCGCCGCCCACACTCTCACCCGCACCAAACTCCACACCCCGATTACTCCAGTCCTGACCAAACTCCACTGGCTCCTGTCACAGAGCGGATCCACTTCAAGATCCTCTCTCTAGTGTTTAAATCCCTCCATTCCTTGGTCACCCCCCATCTCTCTAACCTCCTCTCTCCCCACAGCAGTACTCACTGCCTCCTCTCTACTGGGTCCGGTCTCTTCCGTGTCCCCCGATTCCTCCGCTCCACCATCGGCGGCCGTGGCTTTAGCCACTACGCCCTGAAACTTTGGAGCTCGGTCCCTCAACCCCTTTTCCTCGCCCCTCCTTCCCCATCCTCAGGTCGCACCTGACGACCTTCCTTTTCGACCACGTCTATGGTCACCTTCCCCCTCCCCCTGGCTCGGCATTACGCTCTACCCTTGTTAAGCTCTGAGACACCGCCCGGCGTGGAGGGCGCTATGTAGGTGCAAGTTGTTGTTGTTGTACACAGTCTGGTGTATACAGCACCTGGTGGGTATGTACAGTGTCTGGTGTATACAGTACCTGATGACGGGTGCGTACACAGTTGGGTGTATACAGTACCTGATGACGGGTGTGTACACAGTCAGGCGTATACAGTACCTGATGTTGGGTGTGTACACAGTTGGGTGTATACAGTACCTGATGACAGGTGTGTACACAGTCAGGCGTATACAGTACCTGATGTCGGGTGTGTACACAGTTGGGTGTATACAGTACCTGATGACGGGTGTGTACACAGTCAGGCGGATACAGTACCTGATGTTGGGTGTGTACACAGTTGGGTGTATACAGTACCTGATGACAGGTGTGTACACAGTCAGGCGGATACAGTACCTGATGTCGGGTGTGTACACAGTTGGGTGTATACAGTACCTGGTGACGGGTGTGTACACAGTTGGGTGTATACAGTACCTGGTGACGGGTGTGTACACTCTCCAGCTCTGTCTGTTGCTCTGGGAAATCTCTGAACCTCATTGTTTTCTCCGCCTCGGACAACTCGCTCAGGAACACTTGCACCCGGTCATGGAACTCGTCTGCCTGCGAGAGAGTGTGAGAGAGAAAGAGTGAGAGAGAGAGTGCGAGAGAGAAAGAGTGTCAGAGTGAAAGTGTGTGTGAGAGTGTGTGAAAGAGAAAGAGTGTGAGTGAGTGTGAGAGAGAGAGTGTGGGAGAAGGGTCTGTGAAGAGAGTGTGTGAGAGAGTGAGAGAAAGAGAGCGTGAAAGAGAGAGTATAATAGAGAGAGAGAGAGGGAGAGTGTGTGAGAGTAAGAGAGAGAGCGCGTGAGAGACAGAGTGAGCCTGAGGAAGAGTATGGGAGATTAGGAGGGAGAGAGGGAGAGAAAGAGAGAGCATGAGAAAGAAAGTGTGGGGAGAATTTTTTTTGGGGGGGTCGTGGGTGTCTGACACATGTGGAAACCCAGCACAATGCTTAATCGTTCTCCGATGGGTAATAATGCCTCTAAAAAAATAATAATTTGGTCACTCAGTCCGCGACTGTTTGCGGGACGCTGCTGCGCGCAATTGGCTGCCGCGTTTCGCCCACAATTCACGTTGCGGCATATTCCGTGACGCGCTCTGAGACGTCTCGAAGACGGGATAAGACGGCGTACCAGATGCAAGGGTTGTTATCGGAACGGAACCCACGCTCTTTCCCTGGAGTCACGCACTCTGCTTACCCTGACCGTGGGAGTGGGGCGGTGGGCAGGGGAGGGGGTCGTTGGGAGACGGGGCGGTGAGGCGGTGGGGGTTGGTGGTTGGGGCAGGGGATGCGGGTAGGAGAGAGCCCTACCTGCGTCAGTGCGGTCTGCAGTCGGACCTGCTTGCACACGGAGAGCCTGCACACCTCGTCCCACTGCAGCTCCAGCTCCTGAAGCTGCGCCTGGAGCCAGGCCGAGTCTGCGCTGCTGCCGCTCAGCTCCCTCACGCAGCGCCTCAGTGACCGCACCCGGCTCGATCTGCGGCCCAGCTGCTTCTGGAACATCTGGACCACAGCGTGTAACCCAGTATGCAACAGAGCGTAACCCAGTGCGTAAGGGAGTGTAACCGAGTATGCGTGTAACAGCGCGTGTGTGTCTACTGTATGTCAGGCTCCGCCACTGTTAAGCGCTCTGAGACGTTACCCTGCACGGAGGCCGCTATATAAGTGCAAGTTGCTGTTGGTGTTGTTACGTGACCGCGTGTAAAACGCCTGTAACTGTTGTGTAACACAGAACACAATGTGTAACCGAGCACATGTGATCTCAGTCTCTCTAGGGTACCTCAGTCTGTACCTCAGTCTCTCTGTATCTCAGTCTCTCTCACTGTATCTGAGTCTCCCTCTGTATCTCAGTCTCTCTCTGCACCTCAGTCTCTCTCACTGTACCTCAGTCTCTCTGCACCTCAGTCTCTCTCACTGTATCTCAGTCTCCCTCTGTATCTCAGTCTCTCTCTGCACCTCAGTCTCTCTCACTGTATCTCAGTCTCCCTCTGTATCTCAGTCTCGCTCTGTATCTCAGTCTCTCTCTGCACCTCAGTCTCTCTCACTGTATCTCAGTCTCCCTCTGTATCTCAGTCTCTCTCCCCGTATCTCAGTCTCTCCCTGTATCTCAGTCTCTCTCTCTGTATCTAAGTCTCTCCCCGTATCTCAGTCTCTCTCTCTCTGTATCTAAGTCTCTCTCTGTGTCTCCGTCACTCTCTGTATCTGAGTTTCTCTCTGTACCTCAGTCACTCTCTGTATCTCAGTCACTCTCTGTATCTCAGTCTCTCACTGTATCTCAGCATCTCATCCTGTATCTCAGTTGCTCTCATACCTTATGGTTCTCTATGAGTTTGTTGACTGACTCCCGGTCACCCCCAAGCAACACGTCCTCCGTGAGCAGTGGTTCCACTGTGTACAGCCAGTGAATCATCGCACGCAGAGCATCTGACACTTGTCCAGAGAGCAGCACAGCCTCCTGCAGATCCCGTTCCCTACAACAGCAACTGGTGCATTAAGTCTGTATGCCCACCCAGAGCCCAACCACCCACCCACCCACCGACCCAGCCCTCTGTCTCTCCATCCATCCACCCACCCATCCCATCCATCTGCGTGACCATCCATCCATTCGTCCACCCATCTGTCCATGTGTCAGTCTGTCTCAGTTGGTAATAATAATAATAATCCTTGCATTTGACATAGCACCTTATCATGTCTTCGAGACATCTCAAAGCGCTTCACAGGATATACTGTAAAGTGAATTGAATGTATGTTTGGTGGGCAAAACACGGCAGCCAATTGCACACAGCAGTGTCCCATAAACAGTCATGGATTGAGTGACGTAATTATTTTTAGGGATTATTACCCCTAGAAAGTGACCCGCCAATCGACTAACAACTGCTTACTGCTCAGCAAACAGGCGTGTGGAGGAAGGAAACTTGCCTAAGGATTTGCCCTGCCCGGGATTCAAACCTGGGTCCTCTTGCTTGTGAGGTGAGCGTGCTAACCATTACGTCACAGCACTCCACAGAGGCAAAAATCGTGGGTCTGTTGCCTCTGAGTCAGAAGGTTGAGGGTTGAAGCCCCCACATAGGACTTGGAATTATATAGTCCATTCTGACACTCAGCAGTGGGGGAAGCAACTTTGTCAGAGGTGACGTCCTTCGGATGAAATGTTAAACTGAGGCCCAGTCTGCCTGCTCAGTTGGACGTTAAAGATACCGTAGCATTTTACCGAAAGAGAGTTTCACCCGGTGTCCTGGCCAACAACCTCCTCACTGAAATTAGTCACTCACTCCGTGGCTGTGTGTGCAATATTGCTGTTGCTGAACACGAGATTAGCTACTGCGTTCATCCATAAAACACAGTAATTACACTTTACAACAAATCCTGCGAAACTCTTTAGGATGTTCTCCTGACGTGAAAGGCACTAAATCAAATGTAAGCATTATTATTATTATTATTATTATTATTATGTTATTACAGTTTAAATCACTTTGTAGAGGCAATTTGTTAATGGTTTTCAGTGATGGGTCCGTCAGACCAGTAACACTGGCACTATGAATAGATGTAACTTAATATATTTGAGCTTCCTAAAGTAGTTAGTTTTGCAGGAGGTTGATATTTTATTCACCGGGTATTTTGTCAAGCTATTTTTGACTAGTCTTATGAACAGTTCCAGTTCCACCGATGATTATAGGAACTCTGTTTGTTTTACATTGCCACAAAGAATTATTCTCATTCTCCTGCCTGTCCGTTTAACCGTCCATCCACCCATCTGTCCATCCGCCCTTCTGTCCATCAGTCCATCCCAACTGATTGTCCATCTGCCGGTACATCCATTTGCTCACCCATCCGTCACACACCAACACACACAGGAACCTTTCCATCACTCACACACGCTACACACGCGCAAACCTCTTAGTCACTCAAATGCATCCGTGCGTACGTGCTACCTTTCAGTAACTCACACACGTGCATGTACACACACATGTATTTCTCAGTCACTCAAACACACACGTACCTCTCAGTCGCTCAAAGACACACACACACACACACACGCTTACGTCTCAGTCACTCAAACACATGCACACACATGCTTACCTCTCAGTCACTCAATATCATGTGCACACACACGCACACACATGTACCTCAGCCACTCATACACACTGCACGCACATGTACCTCTCTGTCGCTCTCTCACACAAGGTTTCCCACTTTGCTTTCAGTTCCACCAGGAGCTGCTCCAGTTGTTGTCCCTCCTGCTGGTGTCCACTTCCCTCCTGCTGGTGTCCATCTCCCTCCTGCTGGTGACCAGCCTCCTGCTGGTGTCCATCTCCCTCCTGCTGGTGACCAGCCTTCTGCTGGTGTCCACTTCCTTCCTGCTGGTGTCCATCTCCCTCCTGCTGGTGACCAGCCTCCTGCTGGTGTCCATCTCTCACCTGCTGGTGTCCATCTCCCACCTGCTGATGTCCATCTCCCTCCTGCTGCTGTCCGTCTCCCTCCTGCTGATGTCCATCTCCCTCCTGCTGGTATCCATCTCCCTCCTGCTGGTGTCCATCTTCCTCCTGCTGGTGCCCAGCCTCCTGCTTATGTCCACTTCCCTCCTGCTGGTGTCCATCTCCCTCCTGCTGGTGTCCATCTCCCTCCTGCTGGTGTCCATCTCCCTCCTGCTGCTGTCTGTCTCCCTCCTGCTTATGTCCACTTCCCTCCTGCTGGTGTCCATCTCCCACCTGCTGGTGTCCATCTCTCACCTGCTGATGTCCATCTCCCTCCTGCGGCTGTCTGTCTCCCTCCTGCTTATGTCCACTTCCCTCCTGCTGGTATCCATCTCCCTCCTGCTGGTGTCCACCTTCCTCCTGCTGGTGCCCAGCCTCCTGCTTATGTCCACTTCCCTCCTGCTGGTGTCCATCTCCCACCTGCTGGTGTACATCTCCCACCTGCTGGTGTACATCTCCCACCTGCTGGTGTACATCTCCCATCTGCTGCTGTCTGTCTCCCTCCTGCTTATGTCCACTTCCCTCCTGCTGGTGTCCATCTCCCTCCTGCTGGTGTCCATCTTCCTCCTGCTGGTGTCCATCTCCCTCCTGCTGGTGTCCATCTCCCTCCTGCTGCTGTCTGTCTCCCTCCTGCTTATGTCCACTTCCCTCCTGCTGGTGTCCATCTCCCTCCTGCTGGTGTCCATCTTCCTCCTGCTGGTGTCCATCTCCCTCCTGCTGCTGTCTGTCTCCCTCCTGCTTATGTCCACTTCCCTCCTGCTGGTGTCCATCTCCCTCCTGCTGGTGTCCAGCCTCCCGCTGGTGTTGATCTCCCTCCTGCTGGTGCCCAGCCTCCTGCTGGTGTCGATCTCCCTCCTGCTGGTGCCCAGCCTCCTGCTGGTGTCCATCTCCCTCCTGCTGGTGCCCAGCCTCCTGCTGGTGTCCATCTCCCTCCTGCTGGTGTCTGTCTCCCTCCTGCTCTGGCCTGGTGTCTCGGTCCACCCTCGGCTCCTAATAACATCAGCAAAAACACACAGAGGCCATCACTGCTGCAGAGCGTGTGCGAGTGGGTGCGTAAAAGTGAGTGACGTGAGTACAGCAGATTTACATTTCCAGAGTCCTGTCGCGCAGTGGTTAGAGCGCAGCGAGAGCACCGGCTTCGATTCCCCGGCGGAGCACAGCCTGAGGCACGTTTCCTCACCCCACACGCCTCTGCTTACCCGACAGTAAGCGGGAACCCAGTTGCTAGTGGATTAGCAGATCGCATTCCGGGAGTAATAATCCCTCCCGTAAACCCCCCCAAAAATTGAAGTCCCCGATTGTTTGTGGGACGCCGCTGTGCGCAATCGGCTGCCGTGTTTCGCCCACAGAGTGCACAGTCACTACGCTTTGCGGTATATTCTGTGAAGCGCTTCGGGACGTCTCGACCACGGGCCGAGGGACTGCGTCAAATGCAAGGATTGTTATTATTACCGCACTCAGGGTGTGACACGGCCACACTGACGGTGTGACCCACACTGACACACTCACACACACTCACGCTCACCGCCTGTTCCTGGGAGTGAGATTTCAGCACATTGGAGAGCAAAGACAGAGAGCCCCGACCATCTGTTTCTGAGGTCAGCGTCTCCACCTGGTCATCCACCTAACAGAGAGAGGGAGAGAGGGTTTGCGCAGAGATAGTCACACAGAGAGAGGTATTTGGGAGAGAAAGTTATAGAACGAGTTACAGAGAGAGAGTTACGGAGAGAGACAGTTACACAGAGAGACTGAGTTACACAGAGAGTTACGGAGAGAGACAGTTACACAGAGAGACTGAGTTACACAGAGAGTTACGGAGAGAGACAGTTACACAGAGAGACAGTTCCACGCAGAGAGACAGTTACACAGAGAGACTGTAACACACGGAGAGATTCTGCTTGGCTGACCGTTACCTTCTCCGCTGGGAGCACAGATGACTCTCTCTGCCCGCCGGCGTCTATAGTTTGCTGTGTGGTGGGAGCAGACGGCTGTGGCTGTGGCTGTAGCTGTGCTCCCGGTGGCTGATAGCCACTGGTTGGTCCCACGCTCACGGTGTCTGGCCCTGCCTGCCCCGCTCGCTCTATGATCTCGGTGATCTCGGTGATGATGGTCTCGGTGGTCTCGGTGACCTCGGTGACCTCGCGGGCGCCCAGCGAGTGCCAGGACCATACGCTCCCCGACTCCCTCCACACGTGGGAGCCCATGGACAGCCACACGTGGCTCAGAGAGTCTGGACGGACTCTGGGAGAGTCTGGACGCACTTTGGGGGAGTCGTGGCTCAGCCTGTCGGGGTCTTCGGGCTTCCTGTGAGCGGGATAACCTCCCACCGCCGCAGACACCTTCTCCGGGGGGCTGGGGACCACCAGGCTCCAGGCCGCTCGCTCCTCCTGCTCGGTGTCTCCAGGGGCTGCACGTCCGTGCCCCTCGCACCGCCCGCTCCTCTGCCCCAGGCACCCGGGGTGACTGGCCGAAATGCCCATCAATCACTCACAGGGCAATGGCACAGCTCTGCCTGAAACCAAGCACAACCAACTCACTGACCCAATGTCAGACAGTGTCATAACAACCACAACAACAAAACTACAGTTGTAAAACTCCTTTCACGTCGGGAGAACGTCCCAAGGCCCTGGGCAATCAGTGTTTCGGACCCAAGCTGGTGGTCGGGATTGGGGATCATGGAGGTGTGGGGGTGTAAGGAGGATGATCGATAGCAACGGTCGAATAGGAGTGATCTGAGATGGGTCTTGAAGGAGGCAAGGGAGGGTGGGCGAGGCAGAGTGGCTGCTGGATGGCGTTCCAGAGGGTGGGGGCACAATGGTTGAAGGCCCACCAACCAATGGTGGGGCAGGCGAGTCAGGGGACGTGAAGCAGACCAGAGCCCGCTGAGCGGAGGGAGCAAGCAGGCTGGTAGGGTGTTAGGAGATCACAGAGGTAGGGGAGAGTGAGGCCATGGAGGGCTTTGAAGGTGAGGACCAGGATCTGTATCCTCTGAGAGATGGGAAACCAGTGGAGTCGGGCGAGGATGGGGATGATAGGGTCACAGAGCCTGGTGCGGGAGAGGACACGGGCTACATAGTTCTGGATGATCTGCAGCCTATGGAAGGAGGAGTTGGGGAGTTGAGGGTCAAACAAGAAGCCAAGGTTCCAGACTGGCTCAGTAAGGTGGAGTGTGCGTGCTTGGATGGTGATGCTGTCAGCGCCTGAGGTGTGGAGGCGCTGATGGGCGCTAATCAGGAGGCCTCGGTCTTGTTATAATAATCATAAACCTCGCATTTGATACAGCACCTCATCATTTCTTCAATCCGTCTCAAAGCACTTCACAGAATATACTGTAAATTGAATTGACTGTATATTTTGTGGGCGAAACCCGGCAGCCAATTGCATACAGCAGTGTACCACAAACAGACGTGGATTGAATGACCAATTTATTATTATTTTTTTAAGGAATTATTACCCCCGGAAAAGCGATCCACCAATTGACTAACAACCGGGTTCCTACTTACTGCCAGGTAAACAGAGGCGTGTGGAGTAAGGAAACTTGCCCAACATTTTGCCTGCCAGGAATTGAACCTGGATCCTCTTGCTGGCGTGGCAAGTGCTTGTGAAGCGATTTTAGACGTCTCAACGACGTGATAAGGAGCTATATCAAATGCAAGGATTATCATTATTATTACTGTTGCTCTCACACTGACCTGGTGTCACTCAGTGTTACTCTCGCAATGACCCAACTGCATACCGTGCTCTCTCTTCTCCGTTTCTCTCTTCTCTTTCTCTCTTGTCTCTGTGTCTCTGCTCTGTGCTGTCTGGCAGCTTTTCTCTGCTGACAATGGGCAGTCTGTGCCCAAGCACTTGGGTGTGTGTTGGCGACACGCAGATGTACGCTGTAGCCCGGGAGTTGCGGAGGAGTGTGCGGTAGGAGATGGGTAGGTCTGAGCCTCTCCTGCGCATCTGATCTTAGTAGTTTTATACCCACAGACCGACTGTGAGCGGGGAATGGTTGGCTGTGAGTGTGGCTGTAAATGGGGACTGACTGAATGAGTGGGACCGAGTGGGACTGAATGCCCCAAACTTCACACAAAGTGTTGGACACGCATGAATAAGTCTTTTCACTGTCTGTGGCTGAGAGCGGGAGTGACGCTCACACACAGAGAAAATCCCACCCCCACCCCCAACCCTCCCCACACACACACACACACACACACATACTGAGCAAATCCTCACGCACACACACATCCCGAGCAAATCCTCACGCACAGACACATCCTGAGCAAATCCTCACACCCACAAAGAATAAATCCCACTCCCCCATACGCACAAAGAATAAATCAACCCCCACCACACACACACACACACACACACACACTGAGCAAATCTTCCCCCTACATACACACAGTAAATTCTCCCCCACACACACACACTGAAAAAATCATAAATCACTCCCTCCCCATTCACACACTGACAAAATCATTCAGACGCACCAGCTCACTGAGTATCTGGGTTCAACTCCCCCCTCATCCCCTCCCTCCCCCCACCTCACACACACACATACACACAAGAGTAGATGGGAGCTTCGGCTGCACAGAGCCTTGGTCAGACCCCATCTGTGTTGTTTGGGGCACCACACCTAAGGAAAAATATATTAGCCCTGGAGAGGGTGCTGCGCAGATTCACCAGAATGATACCAGGGCTTAAAAAGGGTTAAATTACGAGGGCAGGTTGCAGAAAATTGGCTTGTATGCCCTTGAATTTAGAAGGTTGAGCAGTGATGTGATTGAGGTGTTTAAAAATGAGAAAGGGATTTGACAGGGCAGCTCCAGAGAAACTATTTCCTTTGGTGGGGGAATCCAGGACAAGGGGGCGTCATCTTAAAATTAAGAGCGAGGCCATTTAGGAGTGAAATCAATACTTTTTCACACAGAGGGCAGTGGAAATCTGGAACTCTCTCCCCCCAAAAGCCATGGATCTTGGATTCATTCAAAATTTCAAGACTGAGGTAGAGAGGTTTTTGTTGGGTAACGTGTCAAGGGATATTCAGCAAAGGCGGGTAAATAGAGTTGAGGAATAGATCAGCGATGATCTAATAGAATGGCGGAACTGGCTTGAGGGATTAATGACCTACTCCTGTTCCTATGTTTCTATGAGTCTGTGTGCAGCTCATAACCCCACCCGCATGATTAGTTGATTGGTGCCAAACGTATCTTACAATTGTCACAAATAATATAAATATATACATCACTATTAGCCCAATCAACACAAAGCGTAATTCCCAATCAGCGCGACTGTTGCTAAATTTATTTTGCTGTTGACATAATGCTGGAATCAAGCCAGCCCTCTGTGGCCTTCTCGGTAATAATAATAATCCTCGCGTTTGATATTGTGCCTAATCACAACTTCGCGAGTCTCAAAAGCGCTTCACACAAATGTAGTCACTGTGGGAGTAGTCCGGTTCCTGAGCCAGGTGGGTCCGTAGTATTCCAGGGCACTGCTGATGATACAGTGATATTTCCATACAGTGATATCAACGGCAAGCTACACGGCTTTAGCTGGTTAGACTCCAGCAGTTACCCCAACGCACACTCTGGGGTCCCCAAGCCTTGGCTCTTGCCAACCTGCGCCTAATACTTTCCAGAATTAGGTAAACAGGATGTGTCCCTCCAGAGAGAGAGAGAGAGCGCATTCCATTCCAACCATCTATCTCTGGGATTTCCACGTGTAGGTGGGAGGCGGGGAATTCTCAGTTTGGTTTGGAGAATTCTTAAGCACAGTGATGGGTTTTTGAATAGTTCACCATTCGCGCGATTGGTGCAATTCATCATTAACACAGCTTCGCACACACACACACACACACTATTGGCGGGAGTACAAGCAAACAGCTGTGAAGAACAGACGAGACACAAGATGCAGTTTGATATATTAATGTCTCTTTATTTATTGCCCCATTGCCTCTACTGAGAGCTTGAATTTCAGGGTTAAAGCCTTTATTTACAGTGATCTGAGTGTCAAGTCCCATCCCATTCTCTCCCTCCCTCCCTCTTTGTAAAACAGTCACCGATCACTTGTTAGTGTTTAAACATTTGCGGTAAACGGACAGGCGGCTTTGAGTTAAAAGTTCTTGTAAAAGAAATGGATTAGTAACTCATGCAATAATAAAAAATAAGATGAGAATAGAGAGGTGACAGAACGCTAAGCAAGATGTGAGATGCGTGCAAACACACGACAAAGGACGCGAGCAGGGCTCAGTCCTCAGTCCAGCTGTGAAATGGTTCTGATCTCGGGTGCCACAGGTCGGGTCATGTCTTGTCGGCCCCGCCATGCTTCTCCTGCTGAATCCTTCCCTTCGCGTGGGCGTGGGCAGGTTCCTCTCCGTGAGGATCCGTGGCGATGGATGGGGTTGTAGCTATCGTGTGGGCAGCAGAGTCCCCACAACTGGAATCAAACAAAGAGCGAGATGTGAGATAAGAGAGTTGCCGGCTCGGAGAGACCGGGTCAGTCTCTTGGTCAGAGACAACAACTTACATTTCTACAGCGCCCCTCACATAAGAGTGTCCCCAACCCTGGACAGTGTGAGGATCTTGTAATCGATCCATTCTGCAATAGGCAGCAACTGGAGATTGGCTGAACCAGGTTGAAGGGTGTGTGTGTGCGCGTGTGTGTGTGCACGCAGTTCGGTGTGGGTGAGGATATGGGAGGCGGACTTTTGACTTGAAAGTGTGGTCAAACGAGGAAGGTCTTGAGACGGGCCTTGAAGGAGGCAAAGGGAGGGAGGGGGTGAGGTGGAGGGACTCCGGGTTGGAGTTCCAAAGGATGGGGACAGAAAGGCTGAAGGCCCGACCGCCAATGCTGTCAGGGGTAGGCAGGGAAGGGGACATGGAGCAGGCCAGTTCCCATTGAGCGGAGGGAGCGGACAGGTTGGTACGGGGTATTCTACAAACGCAACAAGAACTAGCACTTTAATAGCGCCCTTAACTCAGGGAGTGCCTTGGAGCCAGGGTAGAGAGGAGGTGACTGTAAGCATGGTCGAAGAGGAAGGTCTTCAGTCATGTCGTAAAAAAAGGGAAGGAGGGAGAAAGACGGAGGGATTGGGGTGATGTTGGGGGGGTGGGGGTAGGAGAAAGTTCCAAAGTATGGGGGGGGGCGTAGTGGTTGAAAGAGTGGCCGCCGTTGGTGAAGCGGAGGCCACGAGGGACGAGCAGGAAACCGGAGCCAGCCGAGAGGAGGCAGCGGGTAGTGGAGAGGGGGAGGAAGGAGGTCGGAAAGGTAGGGAGGTGCCAGGATTCAACCTCTAAACAGCGTAACTCACCTTATGCAGGAGGAGAGAGATCTGTGTTCTCCCAGGTCGGGTCCTCTCAGAAGCTGGACTCAACAGAGAGAGAAAGAGGGAGAGAGAGCGAGACGGAGCCTCCGTGACTGGTGACCATTGTATTTGCTATCCCAGGATTATGGCTTTCAGAGTGTTTGTGTGCGCGGTCGCGGTGTTGTCACACACGCGCACGCACACAGAGAGAGAGGCAGGCACGAAGTGGTTAGATACAGACACGTGTGTGTGTGTGAGGAACGGAAGCACGTGGGATGGAGCTGCTGACAGTCTCTTAATAAATGCACTTAGCTTACAAAGCTCTACACTAGGTCACGGATGGAGTTCGGGTATAATAATTTCAGGCGGCAGCAGGTTATTAGAATTCTGTGTCACCCCTTTCCCCTCCGCGCTAATAATAATAATAATAATAATTGATAAATGGAGGAAAAAAAAAGCTTTTCTTAATACTTTCTTCCTGCAGCTCGTTTTAAAAAAAATACAACTCAAAAAATGCCTTGCATACTTTGGATCAGTGCCTTCGCGAAGGGTTATAGTGCAGACAGTGTGCCCAGCGGGTGCAGATGGTAAACAGTGCACAAGGCAGGTGCACATCTGGTACCCAGCAGGTACGCAGCTGGTACACACGTGGTACTCCGCTGGCACACGGCGAGCAGATTCGCTCTGTCTGCACCGTAAAGCGCAGCAATAGTAGCGTTTGGGTTTAGTGAATAACTGAAATGTAGTGGAGGGTGGGGAGGGTTGGGGGGGGGGGGATGGGGGAGATGGGGGGTGGTGTCTGCTCTACAAATAGGCTTGGGAGGGGGGGGGGAACCGGAGTTATAAAGAGTGCGGGGTGTGGAGCGGGGGGGCGGCAGTGTGTGAGGGGGTAAGTGTGTGTGGGGGAGGTAGTATGGACTGCATTGGTTTGGGGTGAGGGGTGGTGGAGTCAGTGTGAGGGGCGGGGTCAGTGTGAGAGGCGGGGTCAGTGTGAGGGGCGGGGTCAGTGTGAGGGGCGGGGTCAGTGTGAGGGGCAGGGTCAGTATGAGAGGCGGGGTCAGTGTGAGAGGCTGGGTCAGTGTGAGGGGAGGTGGTCAGTGTTTGTCAAGAACTTGTCAGATATCAGTCAGGGTCCCGTGGTCTACAGGGATGGTGCGGGTTGGGTGGGGGTGGAGGTGGGTGAGTGGCATATTAAGTCTGTGTGTAGAGCAGGGGGTCAGGGTCAGGAGGGGGCGGTTATGCCATTGCCAGCTGTCGTGTCTGACCCTGTTGGCAGGAGCCACGCAGGGCAGTATTGAGCGCCGCCGCCAGGCTCAGGGAAAGGTCCGTGATTTGTGGGGAGCCTCCCCCGGGGGCCCCGGCCAGCCGCCGGCCGTAGGACGTGAGGGAGGAGGAGGAGAAGGACATGGAGTAGCTGGAGCCGGTGGCGTCGAAGCTGCCTCGTCGAGAGCCGGTTCTGGAGCCGGTTCTGGAACCCGATCTAGAACCCGAGGCGGAGCCGGCTCCGCTCACGCTGTAGGGGCTGTAGAAGCCCTTGGTGGATTGGGACGAGGCCTCCAGCAAGCGCACGCTCGTGCCCTCCTCCACCATGGAGCGGTCCATGGCATCTTTGTAGGAGATCTTGAGCTTGGTCTTGGGGCAGGTGATGTACTTGACGTAGGCGTGGACATCCCTGAGTTTCTGGGCTGTGCGGAGATCGATGGTTCCCTTCTGCAAGGCTTCCTCTAGCGAGACCCGGCCCACCACGTTGGGCTCGATCAAGCCTCCCGTCAGATACTGAATCTCCAGGAAACGCTGGCCGGCTTCGTAGTACAGCCAGCCTTTCTTCAAGGCCTGGGCTGCAGACATCTTGGTCTTGGTCCTGGGATCTTCAAACCCGTTGAAGGCCTTTTGGGCCAGGTTGATCCTGTCCACCATGATCTTGTCCACCAGGCCTTTGCCCACCGCCTCGGTCACCGAGAACCTTTCGCCCGTGTTGGGGTCAATGATGCCGCCTGTGCAGGCCTGGGCTTCTAGAAATCTCTGGCCCGTGATGTTGTCCACCAGGTTGCGGTGCATGGCCTCTGTGATGGACAGTTTGTCCAGCGTATCCGTGTCCAAGATGCCGGCGATGGGCCCGGTTTCCTCGGTGGGATCCTGCCACTGGGCCTTCATGGGGCTGGACTGGGGGCTGATAGGGAAGGACGAGGTGGACCCTATGGACGATGACCTGGACCGGAAGCCACCCATGTTCCCTGACAACATGTCGGCAAACTCGGTGATGGACAGCGTGCCGGAGCGGTACAGGTCCAAGGATCCCTGGTCGATTAGGCCTTTACCCAGAGCGTCGTCGATGTCGTACTGCCGGCCAGACCTCCTGTCGGTGATGATGGACTTGACTACGCCGTCCGAGGAGGAGATGGTGACCTCCTCCCACTCGCACTCCTGCTCCGACAGCTCCATGTAGGTCTGATGGTCAATCAACCCCTTGCGGTACGCCTCATATACCGACATCTCCTTGCCATTCTCGGGGTCCACAATGACCACTCTCCGTTTCCGTACGGAGGACTTGGAGGAAGTCTTCCTCTCCCGCTTCTTCTCCTTGAGTGACAGGAGGCACAGGCCGGTGATCGGGTCTTTGATGCACTTCTCCATCAGCTGCAGGTATGTCAGGTTTTCCTCTGTGTTGGGGTCGAAGAAGCCCTTGGTGTCGTCCCCGGGGTCGGACAGGATCTGGTTCATCTCCTCATCGAACAGCCCTCGCTGATAGGCCACCTCGACGGGCAGACGATGGCTGTACTCTGGGTCAATGATCCCCCCCGTTGCGATCTGCGACTCAAGGAGCCGGATACCGTGGTCCTTGAGGATCAAGCCTTTCTGCATGGCCTGGAAGAGGGACATGAGGGTGCCCGTGTAAGGGTCTTGGTAACCGGTCACCGCCTTCTCTGCGGACAGTAGCTTGTCGCGGAACTCTACGCCCACCACCCCGGCCTGCACAGCCTCCAGCACGGGCAGCTTGCGGTTCTTGATGGGGTCGATCAGGTAGCCCGTGGCCGCTTGTGCTTCCAGCAGCTCGAAGGCCGTTCCCGGCCTAATCATGCCTTTCTTCATGGCCTGGTAGATGGACAGACGTTCCTTGGTGGCCTCCACGTAGACGCCCGCGATGCAGCTGGTGCCTTCTAGGTAGCTCCTGATCGAATTACTAACCTCCTCCACTGTGGTCAGACCACTCTCTAGCTTCAGAACCGTGGCCTCCTCGATGATGTTGGACTGTACCAGTTCCTCCATGGTGATCTGCTTACGCAGGCCTTTGAACATCAGCTTCTTCTTATCAGACAGGGGTAGGAGGAGCAGCCCAGGGCCAGGCCCCGGCCTACACCGGCCCAGCAGCTGCCTGTAGCTCAGCCGCTCCTCAGTGTTGGGGTCGGAGAAGCCCTTCACCCCCGCGGCGGGGTCTGTCAGCAGCCGCTGTGTCTCCTTGTCCAGGCAGCCACGCTGATAGGCCACCTCCAGGGGCAGGCGGTGTCGGTGCTCGGGGTCCACTATGCCCCCGGTGGAGAGTTGAGCCTCCAGGAGACGGGTGGCGTAGTCAGCCACAATCAACTGTTTCTTCATGGCCTGGAACAAGGGCACGAGGCGGCCGGTGTAGGGGTCCTTGTAGCCGGTCACCGCCCGCTCAGCGGAGAGGAGGGCGTCGTGTAACTCAGGGCCCACCACCCCCCGCCTCACTGCCTCATCCACATTCAAATGCTCGCTCGTCGCCGGCTCCACCATGGCCCCTGTGGCCGCCTGGGCCTCCAGCAGGGCGATGGCAGCGTCCGCTTTCACCAAACCTTTCTTCATGGCCTGGTACAAGCTCAGAGTCTCCTTGGTGGCGGCCACATAGATGCCAGCGATGACTCCGGTGCCCAACAGGTACCCACGGACGGTCTCCATCTCGCACACCTCCTGCACTGTCTTCCGGTGCTCCCTCAGCAGGTTGAAGGTCTCCTGGTCGATGATGCGGGAGGCAAAGAGTTCCTCGGCGCTGACCTTCCCCCAGAAGCCGCTGAAATGAAAGCTCTCGGAGACGCTGCGGATCTCGATCTGCTGCAGGATCTCGATGATGATCACCACCAGTCTCTCCCGCGTGATCTTGCCGCTGCGATACTCCATGGTCAGTCTGCGCTTCTCCTCCTCGGACAGCAGCTCCGAGTTCATCACCTCCCACAGGGACATCGAGGAGCCGGCCTGCAAGCCAGCTGGGATTTCGATGGACGTGTCTTCGAAGAGCTGCCGTGTCTCGGTCTCGGTGTGGATGGTGGTTTCCACGGTCCTCGGCTTCTCGCTGCTCCTCAGGGGCAGCAGCGACAAGCCTGTGCCGGGCTCCTTAGTGCATCTCTGCAGAAGCTCTCTGTAGCTCACCCTCTCCTGAGTGTTGGGGTCACTGAATCCTTTGGCCTCATCACTGGGGTCGGACAGCTTCCTGTTCGTCTCCTCGTCCAACATATTCCTCTCGAAGGCCACGTTCAGGGGGAGGCGGTGGCTGTTGACCGGGTCAATGATGCCTCCCGTTGCCATCTGTGCCTCCAGCAGGCGGGTACCTTGCTTCTTGAGGACAAGGTCCTTTTTCATGGCTTGGAACAAAGAGATCTTAGTTCCCGTGTATGGGTCCCGGTAACCGGTGGCCGCTTTCTCCGCAGAGAGCAGTTTACCGTGCAGCTCCGGGCCGACCACTCCTGCCTTGATGGCTTCGTTGACGGAGAGTTTCTGGTTCTTCACGGGATCGATGAGGAAGGCACAGGCTGCCTGGGCTTCCAATAGCTCCTCGGCCGTGCTGGGTTGGAGCAGATTCCTCTTCAGAGCCTCGTAGATGCTCATCTTCTCATTAGTGGATTGGTCAAGAATCCCGGCGATGCTGTCCGAACCCTTGAGGTATTTCTTCACCGTCTCCACCTGCTCCACCTCCTCAGGTCTCTTCTTCCCCTGCAGTAGCTCCTCGAAGGTCTTCTTGTCAATGATCTTGGCCTCTAGCAGCTCGCTGGCCAGGACCTTCTCCCTCAGACCGTCCAAGGTGATCTGTGGCTTCTTCTTGGTTTCCGTCTCCTCGATGATGGTGATGACGATTGTGATGATCTTCTCCACCGTGACTTTGCCGGATCGGTATTGCCGGATCAGCTCCTTCCTCTGCTCCTCGGTGAAATACTCGGAGTTGATGAGCTCCCAGATGGTGACCGTCCTGCTGGAGAATTTGCCGGAAGGAACGTCCACAGTGGCCTTTTTGAAGACATCTTTGGTAAGCTCCTCGGAGTGAAAGTCCTCGGTTTTGACCGTCTTCTCCGACAGTGGGACCAGGCAGAACCCAGTCTTCGGGTGTCTTCTACATCGGTCCTTCAGCTGCTGGTAGGAGATTTTCTCTTCAGTGTTGGGTTCAGTGAAACCCTTGGTCTCTTCAGTGTTGTCAGACAACATCTTGTTGGTCTCCTCATCTAACATGTCCCGCTCGTAGGCTACATCCAGGGGCAGACGGTGGCTGTTCCCTGGGTCAATCACTCCACCAGATGCCAACTGTGCCTGGAGTAATCGTACACTGTGTTCCTTTAGGAGAAGATTTTTCTTCATGGCCTGGAATAAGGAGATGGTGTTCCCTGTGTAGGGGTCTTTGTACCCGGTCACCGCCTTCTCTGCGGACAGCAGTTTCTCGTGTAGCTCTGGGCCGATGACCCCCTTCTTGACCGCTTCATCCACAGACAGTCTCAGGTTCTTCACCGGGTCGATGATGAAGCCAGAGGCTGCCTGAGCTTCCAATAGCAGCTCAGCCGTGCCTGGTCTCAGGAGGTTCTTCTTCATGGCTTCGTAGATGTTCAACGTCTCCTTGGTGGGCTCAACAAAGACCCCGGCGATGCTGTCCGAATCCTTGAGGTATTTCTTCACCGTCTCCACCTGCTCCACCTCCTCAGGTCTCTTCTTCCCCTGCTGTAGTTCCTCGAAGGTTTTCTTGTCAATGATCTTGGCCTCCAGCAGCTCGCTGGCCGGGACCTTCTCCCTCAGACCATCCAAAGTGATTTGCGGCTTCTTCTTGGTTTCCGTTTCCTCGATGATGGTGATGACGATTTTGATAATCTTCTCCACCGTGACTTTGCCAGATCGGTATTGCCGGATCAGGTCCCTCCTCTGCTCCTCGGTGAAATACTCAGAGTGGATCAGCTCCCAGATGGTGATCGTTTTACCGGAAAACTTCCCAGAAGGCACGGAGACTGTGTTCTTCCCAAAGGCATTCTTCGTTTGCTCTTCATCGTAAACCAGCTTGGATTTGACCGTTTCCTCTGTCAATGGCAAGAGGCAGAACCCTGTCTGCGGGTGCCTTGTGCATCTGTCCTTCAGTTGCTGGTAGGAGACCCTATCTTCAGTGTTGGGTTCAGTGAAGCCCTTGGTCTCCTCAGTGTTGTCAGATAGCATCTTATTGGTCTCCTCATCTAACATGCCTCGTGTGTAGGCCACATCCAGGGGCAGACGGTGGCTGTTCTCTGGGTCAATCACGCCACCGGATGCCAACTGTGCCTGGAGTAAACGCACACCGTGGTCCTTGAGGAGAAGACTTTTCTTCATGGCCTGGAACAAGGAGATGGTGTTCCCCGTGTAGGGATCTTTGTACCCAGTTACTGCTCTCTCCGCATACAGTAGTTTCTCGTGTAGCTCTGGGCCGACGACTCCCATCTTGACCGCTTCATCCACAGACAGTCTCAGGTTCTTCACCGGGTCGATGATGAAGCCAGAGGCTGCCTGAGCTTCCAATAGCAGCTCGGCCGTGCCTGGTCTCAGGAGGTTCTTCTTCATGGCTTCGTAGATGTTCAACGTCTCCTTGGTGGGCTCAACAAAGACACCGGCAATGCTGTCCGAACCCTTGAGGTATTTCTTCACCGTCTCCACCTGCTCCACCTCCTCAGGTCTCTTCTTCCCCTGCTGTAGCTCCTCAAAGGTCTTCTTGTCAATGATCTTGGCCTCCAGCAGCTTGCTGGCCGGGACCTTGTCCCTCAGACCGTCCACCAGAAGCTGCTTCTTGGTCTCTGTTTCGTCGATGATGGTGATGATGAATTTGATGATCTTCTCGATGGTGACTCTTCCCGACCGGTATTGCCGGATCAGATCCCGACGCTGCTCCTCGGTGAAATACTCAGAATTGATGAGCTCCCAGATGGTGATCGTCTTGCCGGAGAACCTGCCGCCCGGCACGGAAATCGTGGCCTTGCTAAAGACGTCCTGGGTTTGTTCAGTCGTGTAACCTTGTTCGCCTTTCAGAGCCTGTTCCGTCAGAGGCAAGAGGTAGAGCCCGGTGTCCGGGTCCTTCTTACATCGTTCCTTCAGCTGAGCATACGTGAGGTTGTCCTGAGTGTTGGGATCAACAAACCCTTTAACCTCGTCGCTGTCCTCGCCCAGTTTCCGGTTCATCTCCTCATCAAACAAGCCCTCTTTGTAGGCTGCGTGCAGTGGAAGGCGGTGGCTGTTCACTGGGTCAATAATGCCCCCAGTGGCAATCTGTGCCTCCAGTAGACGAATACCGTGTTCCTTCACAATGAGGTCCTTCTTCATGGCTTGGAACAAGGAGATGGTGTTCCCAGTGTAGGGGTCCTTGTAACCAGTCACCGCTCGCTCTGCGGACAACAGCTTGTCTTGGAACTCAGGACCAACCACGTTCTCCTTTATGGCCTCGTTGACGGAGAGTTTCTGGTTCTTAATGGGGTCGATGATGAAGCCGGAGGCGGCTTGAGCCTCCAGGAGGGTGGCCGCCGTGTTGGGGTTGAGGAGCCCCTTCTTCATGGCCTGGTAGATGCTCATCTTCTGATTGTTGGGCTGGAGGAGGAGACCAGCCACGCTGCTCTTGCCCTCCAGGTAACCCTTGACGTTGTCTTTCTCAGCCAGTTCCTGGACCGACACAGTCTCTTTCTTCAGCTTCTCCAGGAGCTTTTTACTGATGACGCCGGCCCGGTGTAGCCGATCAGCCGACACTGGCCGTCGCAGCCCCTGGAAGGAGAAGCGGTCTGGCTCAGCGGGCGCTGCCTCCCTGCCGTTGGAGACAGTGGGCACAGTACCGATCACCATGGGTCGGATGAATTCCACTCCGTCCACGATGTCGGTCGTCTTTCTCAGCGCCTCCGCCTCGGCTTTCTGCAACTCCAGCTGCTGCAGCTTATCTCTCAGGGCCTTGTTCTCGTCGCCCAGTGCCTTCTCCTGGTCCTGCCGTTGCTTCTCTCGCTCCTGCAGCTCGCTCTGCATCCTCCGCGCCTGCTCTTCAGCCTCCCTCTGCTTGCGCAGGGCATCGGTCATGCTCTCTTGCAGTCTTCGCTTCTCCTCCTCCAGCTCACTCATCTGCCGATCCTGCTCGTGCCTCAGCGAGGTGGATTTGCCCAGCTCCTCTTCGTAAAGTAGCTCCAGCTTGATCTTCTCCTCCTCGATCATCTTCTCTTTCTTCAGGAGGACGTCCTTCTCCGTCAGGAAGGTTTGCTGCAAGACGTGAGTCTCCTGCACGATCTGCTGCTTCTGGGCAGACTCCATCTGAAACCAGAGACGAATGACTTACACTGTCAGCACAGCCCATGTCTGTCAACCTCTTCTGTCCGTGTCATCATCGCCTGTGTCCACTTGTTCAGCCTCAGCCCCGCCCCGTCTCCCTCAATCAACCCCACCCTGTCTCCCTCCCTCGGCCCCACCAGTCTCCCATCCCCAACCCTGCCCCTGTCTCTCTCTCTCGGCCCCGCCTCTCCCTTGGCCCCACAAACAGTGGTGGTTTAAGTCGACCAATTTTTTTGGGGGAGGGATTATTTCCCCGCCGGGAATCGAACCCACGACCCTTCGCTTGCGAGGCGAACGTGCTAACCACTGCAATATGGGACCCCATGTTGGTCAGCGCTTGGTGCCAGTGTGTATGTCAGTGCAGGTGTGTGTGCTGGTGGAGATATTGGTGTAGATGTGTATGCCCGTGCAGGTGTCTATAGGCACACTCACCTCTTTGGCCTTGCTGTGCAGAAGCTCAGCCTCCTGTTTGAGCTTGATTTTCTCCCTCTCCAGCTCAGCGATGGCCTCCCTCAGGCCGCTCGCCTCCTGGTCCGACTCAGCCACCTGCATCTCCAGCCTACGCACGGAGTCGTTCTTCTCCCTGGTGGCTTCCTCCGTCTCCCGCAGTTTGCCTCCGATGGAGTTGGCCTCTTTCCTGAACCTCTCGGCCTCCTGCTCGGCTTTGGCCTGGGCTTGGGTCAGCTCAGACACCAGGTCCTTAAGCCTCTCCGACTCCTCGCTCATTTGTGCCTGTCGCCGGCGCTCGGCCTCCAGGGTCTTCTGGTACTCCTCGGCCTCTGCGGCTAAGCGTTCCTGCATCTGCCGCTTGTCTGCGGAGAGCTTCTGGGCCTGCTCCTCGGCCTGGTCTCTCTGCCTCTGCAGCAGCTCGGCTTCAGCACGGAGCTGTGTGGCTTCCTGCATGGCCTGCATCTTCTCCTTCAACATCTTGTCGGCCAGGGCTCGCTGGTGGCTCAGGTCCTCCTCCGCCATCTTCCTCTGCCTGGCCGACTCCTGGGCCTCCACACTTAGCCTGGCGGCCTCTTCCGCCAGCTGCTTCATCCTCTCCGCCTCCTCCTCCAGGTGCCGCTGTGTCTTGTCCTTGTCTTTCATCATCAGGACCTGAAACCCAGAGACAGAGACTCTCAACATCAGCGATACACTTGAGATATAGGAACAAAAAGAACATAGGAACAGGAGTAGGCCATTCAGCCTCTCAAGCCTGTTCTGCCATTCTAATTAGATCAATAACTTTTTTAGAGGAATTATTACGATCCACCAATCAACTAATAACCGGATTCCTACTTACAGCTGGTAAACAAAGGCGTGTGGAGTAAGTGAACTTACCTAAGGTTTGGCCCTGCCCGGGAATCGAAACCAGGTCCTCTCGCTTGCGAGGCGAGTACTCAAAGCTACAGGACACCACATTTGCCTCTCTGAGGTGATAAATTCCTCGCTAACAGTCCTCTGAGTGTCGCGCTTGCTCCTAACCTCTGCCATGGTCTCAATGATTAAACCCACTCCCTGTGTAGGGTCCTCCACTCTCACCCTCCCGCCCCAATGTGCTCTCAGCTCCTCCCTTCCTCTTACATACCTTGTTCTCCTCTTCGATCCTCCGCTTGAGCTTGACCAGCTCCTCCATCTGGATCTTAACCTTGAAGAGCTCCTCCTCGGCCTGGTTCTTCTGCTTCATGGCCTCACCCACCTCGGTCTTCAGCCTCTGCCTCTCCTCCTCCAGCACACTCTTCTGATGATCCGTGTCCTCCAGCTGGACTTTTACCTTGGTCAGCTCGGCCTCCACCGCCGACTTCTGCCTCAGAGTCTGCTCCGCAAACTTCTTGTGCTTCTCCATGTCGGCGTCCGCAGCCTCCTTCAGCCTGAGGGCCGTCTGCTCGGCCTGTGCCCGCTTGGCGGCCTCCAACTCGGCCTCCTTCCTTAGCCTCTCGGCGTCGCTCTGGTCTTGGGCTTTCTTGGCTGCTTCCTTCTCCGCCTGCTGTTTGAGCCTCTCGGCCTCCTCAGCCTGCTGGCGGCAGTGTGCGGCCTCCTGCTCGGCCTGAAACTTGGCCTGTTCAGCCTCCTCCGCCAGGCGCCTTGCTTGTTCGGCCTGTTCCCTCAGGCTGCCCACTGTCGTCTGTTCCTGCATCCTGCTCTGCTGCAGCTCCTCCTCCTTCTGCTGCACGGTGGCCTGGTGGGCCTTCTCCTCAGCCACCAGCCTCTTCTGCGCAGCCTCTTGAGCCAGGCTGATCTGCCTCGTCGCCTCCGTCTCCGCCAGCTCCTTCTGCCTCCATGCCTCTTCCGCCTTGTTCTTGAGCCTTCCCACCTCTTCCAGGGCCGTCTTCCTCTGCCGGGCAGCCTCCTGCTCGGCCGCTAGGATCTCCTTAACCTTCCTCTCCGCCTCCTGCCTCTTTTTGGCTTCCTCCTGGACCAGGGCTCGCTGTCTCTCAGCCTCCGCCTCTGCGCTCTCCTTGCTTTGCTGCGTCTCCTCAGCCACGCTCTTCAGCTTGCCCAGCTCGATCTCTAGGTCCGACTTGCCCTCTGAGGCCTTTTCGAAGTTGACCTTGAGGATCCTGATCTCCTCCTCGATGATCCTGCGATGCTTGAGGGTCTCCTCCACGATCGTTTTCTGCCTCTCCAGCTCCATGTCTGAGCTCTTCCTGAGGAGCCCGATCCTCTCCTCAATGTCTTTCTTGTGCTGTTCGGCCTGCTCCTCCAAGGCCTTCCTCTGATAGGCCTCGTCCTCTGCCAGCCTCCTCAGCCTCTCGTTCTCCGCCTCCTTCTCCTTCAGTGCCATCTCGGCCTCCGTCTTCAAGCGGGTGGCCTCTGTGATGGCCATCAGTTTCTCCTTCAGGATGCGGTCAGCCTCTCCGCGCTGATGGACCACTTCATCCTGGGCTGCCTGACGCTGCCGTTTGGCCTCCTCAGCCACCGCCCGCAGCTTAGCCGCTTCTTCGGCCAAACCCTTCATCTTGGTGGCCTCGCTCTCCAACATCTGCTTAGTCTTCTCCGAGTTGGACCTGCTCTCCTCCTCGGCCCTGACCTTGTTCTGCAGGAGCAACTCCATCTCCGCCCGCACTTTGGCCAGTTCCTCCTCCAAGGTCTTCCTCTGCCTCAGGGCATCGGTCACCTCATTCTTCAGCCGATACAGTTCGTCTTCCAGCAGGATGCGCTGTTGCTCCCCATTCTCAGTCTCGGCCCGCAGCCTGATCAGCTCCTGCTCGGCTGTTAGCTTTTGCTGGGCTGTTTCCTCAGCGAGACGCCTCTGCTTCTCCAGCTCTTCCTCCGCCATTTCTTTCTGCCTGACGGCCGACTCTTCAGTCTTCGCTCTGCGCCTGGCCTCCCTGTCGGCCTCTTCCTTCTGTTTCTCAGCCTCTTCCTGAGCCAAGGTCTTCTTGTGGGCCACCTCCTCGGCCTGGAGCCTCTGCCTCAAGGCCTCGTTGGCTTTCTGCTGCCACTTCTCCAGCTCCTTCTCGGCCTCTTCCCTGGCCCTGTCCGCCTCTTCCTGTTGCCTCTTGAGCCGGCTGGCTTCCTCCTGAAGCTGGGTGACGGCCAGGTGCTCCTGCTTGAGGGACATCTCCAGCTCACTGGTTTTCTGCTCGAAGGACATGCGTTTGTTCTGGAGTTCGGCCACCGCGCTCTTCTGGGCCACGTCATGAGCTAGTTGGATCTGACGCTCCTTCTCCACCTCCGCCTGCTTCATCTTCCTCTCTGCCTCGGCTGCCATGTTCTTGAAGTGCTGCAGGTCCTCCAGGGCCTTGCGTTTCTCCCTGGCCGCCTCGCTCTCTGCCTGCACCTTGACCTTCAGCTCCTCTTCGGCCTGTTTCTTACGCTGGGCTTCCTCGTTGACCTGCTTGCGAAGCCTCTCAGCCTCGTCCTGCAGGACCCTCCTCTGCTTGTCCGCCTCCTCGGCCCGCGATCTCAACTGCTGAACCTCGCTCTCGGCCCCGGCTTTCTGCTTCTGCGAGGCCTCCAGCTGGAGGCGAATCACTCGGATCTCCTCCTCGATCTTAGTGCGGCTGACAAGTGTCTCCTCCACGATCTTGGTCCTGTTCTGGATCTCAGTCTCCGAGGACTGGCGGAGCTGCTGCAGCTGCTGTTGGATGTTCTGCTTCTGCTGCTGAGCGTCCACCGCCACGATCTCTCGCTTGCTCACCTCCTCTTCCATCTTCAGCTGCAGTTCCTTGGCCTCTCTCTCGGCTTGGGCCTTGGCTTTGGCGTGAGCCTGGGCCAGTTGGCGCTGCTTCTCCAGCTCGGCTTCCACCTCCTCCAGCTTGCGACGTTCCTCCGCCTTCAGTTTCTCTGCCGTTTTCTGAATAACCAGGAAACGTCACCGTCAGAAAAGAGGGGACACGTAAATCGACCACAAACACGCCCACCCCCTGCCCTCGCATCCCGCCCTGCCGGCTCTCCGCCCGTTTCACTGTCGTTTAAGATGATGCAGCGATTGGGACAAATTATAATAATAATCCTTGCATCTGATAGAGCGCCTTATCACGTCGTTGAGGCATCTCAAAGCGCTTCACAGGATGCACTGTATTGTAAATGAATTAACGGTGTGTTTTGTGGGAGAAACGTGGCAGCCAATTAGACCAAGCAGTGTCCCACAAACAGTCATGCTCCCAGAAAACAATCCGTCAATGGACTGACAAGCGGGTCCTACCTGCTTACTGTTGGGTAAACAGAGGTGTGTGGAGATACGAAACTTGGCTAAGTTTTCGTCCCTGCCAGGAATCAAACCTGTGTCCTTTCGCTTGTGAGGCGAGTGCTCTAAGCGCCATAATAATAATAATAATAATCCTTGCATTTGACATAACGCTTTTCACGTCTTCGAGACGTCTCAAACCGCTTCACAGAATACGCTGTAAAGTGAATTGACTGTATATTTGTGGGCGAAACGCGGCAGCCAATTGCGCACAGCAATGTCCCACAAACAGTCGTGGATTGAAAATGACCAATTTATTATTGTTTTTTGTTTTGAAGGGATTATTATTAGGCTCTGTGTGGAGTAAGGAAACTTGCCCAAGGTTTCGCCCTCTGCCTGGAATTGAACCCAGGTGTCTCGCTTTCAAGGCGAGTGCTCTAACCACTGAGCTACAGGACTCCGTTCTCAAATCCGGTCCTAAATCTGGAAGCTGGTTCTTTTGCTCACAAAATACACAGTCACTCCACTTCACAGGAAGTATATCCCGTGAAGCGCTTTGAGAGACGTCTCGACGGCGTGATGAGGCTCTGTATCAAATGCGGGTATTATTATTCCCATCCAGAATGTCAGCGTCAGGTGTTTGACGCCACATGGTTGGTAAGATGTTAGGTTAAGGTGTTGGTGTGCCGGGCGGAGAACTGGCTGGGCGTTTAGGGCTCTGAGCCAGAGCTCGGCACAGCAACAGCCAATAAACAGCTTAATGCAATGGGACACGAACAGACAGCTGATACTTTGTCGGAGCCACTCAATAGGTGGGGGGGGGGGACGTCAGTCCACATGACACACAGGAACAGGCACTGAGAGAGAGGACCACCTGAGAGAGGTCTGTGATGGGTGTCACAGGCTCATGCATTGAGTGAGGAACACAGGGGTAACGGCACAGCACAGAGAGTGATGGTAATAATACTAATAATAATCTTATAATAATCCTTGCATTTGATATAGTGTCTTATCACGTCTTCAAAGCGCTTCACTGAATATACTGTAAAGTGAATTATAATAATAATAATAATCCTTGCATTTTGATATAGCGCTTTTCACGTCGGGAGGACGTCCCAAAGCGCTTCACAGAACACACTGTAAATTGAATTGACTGCATGTTTTGTGGGCGAAAGGCGGCAGCCAATTGCGCGCAGCAGCGTCCCACAAACAGTCGTGGATTGAGTGACCGAATTATTATTATTACTTTTTTTTTTGAAGGGTTTATTACCCCAGGAAAAGCGATCCGCCAATCGACTAACAACCAGGTTCCTACTTACTGCTCGGTAAACAGAGGCGTGTGGAGTAAGGAAACTTGCCCAACATTTTGCCCCGCCCGGGAATTGAACCCAGATTCTCTCGCTTGCGAGGCGAGTGCTCTAAGCACTGAGCTACAGGACTCCATGGTACAGGACAAAGAGTGAGTGACAGCAAATGACAGCACGGCACACTGAGTGAGCACAGCATAGTGAGTAACGGCACAGTACAGAGAGTTACAGCACCAGGAAGCTGGCATTGCCGAGACACCAAAATGAGGCCAGAGTAAACCAGAGCGACGTGATGGGAGTGACACAAACGGTGTGCGTGCGGAGTGACAAGAGACATTGACCTAGACCTCACTGTGTAAGGCACGGTGTCTCCTGTCATGTCCACAGGCACCTGACTGACTAACACAGCCACAGGACATCGGGTCCTTGCCGTGGGTGTGCAGCTTTGGCCTCTCAACGTCGACAGACTGCGTGAGCCGGCGGTTCAGCCCCCGCTCGCTCGCTCTCTCTCGCTTTCGCGTGCGTTCACAGACCCCCTCTGGCACGGGTTACGTGCTCCGTCTCAAGCCCGCTTGTTGCCATGCAGCCAGTTAGTGTGCTCCCAGGAACCTGGATTCACAAGCAGAAGCAGGTAAGCAAGAGGATACAGCCGTGAGCCTGCACAGGACTCAGTGACGGGAGCGGTCAGTGACAGGCAGAGCACAGAGGTACGGGCAGCACAGTGACAAAGGCAGAGACACAGGCAGAGACAGACACGGGCAGAGCACAGATACAGGCAGAGGAAAGGGACACGGGCAGAGCACAGAGACACGGGCAGCACAGTGACAAAGGCAGAGACACAGGCAGAGACAGACACGGGCAGAGCACAGATACAGGTGGAGGAAAGGGACACGGGCAGAGCACAGAGACATGGACAGAGCACATGGACAGAGCACAGAGACATGGGCAGAGCACAGATACATGGGCAGAGCACAGACACAGGCAGAGGATAGGGACACGGGCAGAGCACAGAGACATGGGCAGAGCACAGAGACGTGGGCAGAGCACAGAGACGTGGGCAGAGCACAGATAGAGGATGGAGACACAGGCAGAGCACAGACACAGGCAGCGCAGAGAGACACAGATGGCAACAACAAATTACATTTACGTAGCCCTTTTCATGTCAGAAGGACGTCCCAGGGGTTTGGACCCGAGCTGGGGGTTGGGATCAGGAGGGCAGGGAGGGTAGGGCTAGGAGAGCGACCCAAGGCAAAGAGGAGGGTTTTGAGACGGGCCTTGAAGGAGGTAAGGACAAAGCGGAGGGGCTTCAGAATGATAAGCACATTGAATAGGTTGGGAGGTGTGGGGGCATGAAGGGATTTGACAACGTGTGAGAGGATCTTAAAAGTCGATCCATTCGGTAATTGGGAGCATAGGTGGGGGAGTATGTGTGAGAGAGACTGTGTCAGCCAGGAGTGGGCAGAGGAGGGGGAGGTGAGTGACCAGAAGCCGGGTGGGGAGGGGGTTGAGGCAACGGCTGTTGGGCTTCATCTGGGTGGTGGTGGGGGAAAGGGAGGAGGGAGAGATGGCGGCAAAGGAGTGTTAGGTGTGGGCCGTGGTAAGGGCCGTGGTAGGAGGAAAGGTTGGTGAAGGAGACATGGGGGAGTGGTAGGCGACATGATGGAGGGTGGGGGGGTGGAGGAGGCAGCCAGGCGGATGTTATCTATCTTACAGAGTCAAGGCTTGTGTGTCAGAGTGTGAGTTGGGATACTGCCGGAGTCTCGCGAGCTAAAACCACAGAGCTTTGCCATTGCTATCATAGAATGAGACTGCAACAGACAGCAACAGAGGTTAGGAATAGGCAGACAGACCGACAGAGACAGACAGTCAAATAGGCAGTCACAGACAGACAAACAGACAGACAGACACAGACAGACAGTCAAATAGGCAGTCACAGACAGACAAATAGACAGACAGACACAGACAGACAGCAATGTCTACCGTTGCGAGCAGTGTGGGGAATAACCTGTGTAGATGTGTGTGAGAATCGTGGTTCTTGTCTATATTTACTGCCTCCCACTGCCAGCATAGCATGTGGGTGTGTGTGTGTGTATGTTTGTGTGTGTGTGTATGTATGTGTATATGTATGTGTGTGTATGTATGTATGTATGTATATGTGTGTGTGTATGTATATGTATGTATGTGTGTATGTGTGTGTGTGTGTATGCATGTGTGTGTATGTATGTGTGTGTATGTGTGTGTGTGTATGTGTGTGTATGTATGTGTGTGTATGTGTGTGTGTGTGTATGTGTATGTTTATGTATGTATGTGTGTGTATATGTATGTATGTGTGTGTATATGTATGTGTATGTGTATGTGTGTGTGTATGTGTGTGTGAGTGCATCACTCACCTCCTCCTGCTCCAATCTGCTCTGTGTCTCCACCAGGAAGCGGATGTATTGGCTGCACAGGGTCATCAGCTCAATGTAGCGAGTCCTGAGCTCCACATACTGTAACCAGAAACACCGTCAGTCACCGGGTCAGTCACCGGGTCAGTCACCGGGAGTCAGTAACCGTCAGTCACCGGGTCAGTCACCGGGAGTCAGTAACCGTCAGTCACCGTCAGTCTCTGGGAGTCAGTAACCGGGTTGGTCACAGTCAGTCACCGGGTCAGTCACCGTCAGTCACCGGGTCAGTCACCGGGTCAGTCACCGTCAGTCACCGTCAGTCACCGGGTCAGTCACCGGGAGTCAGTAACCGGGTCTGTCACCGTCAGTCTCTGGGAGTCAGTAACCAGGTTGGTCACCGTCAGTCACCGGGTCAGTCACCGTCAGTCACCGTCAGTCACCGTCAATCACCGGGTCAGTCACCGGGAGTCAGTAACCGTCAGTCACCGGGTCAGTCACCGTCAGTAACCGTCAGCCACCGGGTCAGTCACCGTCAGTCACCGTCAGTCACCGTCAATCACCGGGTCAGTCACCGGGAGTCAGTAACCGTCCGTCACCGGGTCAGTCACCGGGTCAGTCTCTGGGAGTCAGTAACCGGGTTGGTCACAGTCAGTCACCGGGTCAGTCACCGGGTCAGTAAGATAAGACTCAAGACACAGAGACATAATAGTGCCATATGCCACAGACACACATTTCCCCGTGACCTGGACACTCGGCGCTGTGCGGCACAGACACTCGAGGCTCCCGGCACACTGTGCTGCTGTACTGCTCGTACCTCCTGGATCACGGTGTCTGAGGCCGACTGAACCTTCGGCTTCTTCACCGGCGACGTCACTGGTTCCACCTGAGCTTTGTACGTCACCAACTGCAGCTCGTAATCCTGGAAATAACCACACGGCAAATCAGCCACTGACAACAACAAAAAAACAACTTGCACTTTACATAGCGCCGCTCATGCAGGGCTGCGCCCCAGAGCGCTTGACAAGCAGGAGGCCGGAGCCAGTCGCGCGGAGGCAGCGGGAGACGGGTTGGGGAGTAAGCAGGTCGGAGAGTTAGGGAGAGAACACCCGACACGTCAGGCAAATACCTTGATGGCATCGATGTACTGTTTGGCAAACCTCTCGCACTCGTCCACTTTTTCTTTCTTCTTCTCAATTTCGTCCATGAGTTTCTACGGGGAATGAGACGGTGATTACGGGCCCCGACTCTGGCATAGACCCAGCCTCCTCAACGGATCCCACCTCCTCCAGAGACCACCCTCCGCCATAGACCCAGCCTCCTCAACGGATCCCACCTCCTCCAGAGACCACCCTCCGCCATAGACCCAGCCTCCTCAACGGATCCCACCTCCTCCAGAGACCACCCTCCGCCATAGACCCAGCCTCCTCAACGGATCCCACCTCCTCCAGAGACCACCCTCCGCCATAGACCCAGCCTCCTCAACGGATCCACCTCCTCCAGAGACCACCCTCCGCCATAGACCAAACCTCAACGGATCCCACCTCCTCCAGAGACCACCCTCCGCCATAGACCCAGCCTCCTCAACGGATCCCACCTCCTCCAGAGACCACCCTCCGCCATAGACCCAACCTCCTCACCGGATCCCACCTCCTCCAGAGACCACCCTCCGCATAGACCCAGCCTCCTCAACGGATCCCACCTCCTCCAGAGACCACCCTCCGCCATAGACCCAGCCCCCTCAACGGATCCCACCTCCTCCAGAGACCACCCTCCGCCATAGACCCAGCCTCCTCAACGGATCCCACCTCCTCCAGAGACCACCCTCCGCCATAGACCCAGCCTCCTCAACGGATCCCACCTCCTCCAGAGACCACCCTCCGCCATAGACCCAGCCTCCTCAACGGATCCCACCTCCTCCAGAGACCACCCTCCGCCATAGACCCAGCCTCCTCAACGGATCCCACCTCCTCCAGAGACCACCTCCGCCATAGACCCAGCCTCCTCAACGGATCCCACCTCCTCCAGAGACCACCCTCCGCCATAGACCCAGCCTCCTCAACGGATCCCACCTCCTCCAGAGACCACCCTCCGCCATAGACCCAGCCTCCTCAACGGATCCACCTCCTCCAGAGACCACCCTCCGCCATAGACCCAGCCTCCTCAACGGATCCCACCTCCTCCAGAGACCACCCTCCGCCATAGACCCAACCTCAACGGATCCCACCTCCTCCAGAGACCACCCTCCGCCATAGACCCAGCCTCCTCAACGGATCCCACCTCCTCCAGAGACCACCCTCCGCCATAGACCCAACCTCCTCAACGGATCCCAACTCCTCCAGAGACCACCCTCCGCCATAGACCCAGCCTCCTCAACAGATCCCAACTCCTCCAGAGACCACCCTCCGCCATAGACCCAGCCTCCTCAACAGATCCCAACTCCTCCAGAGACCACCCTCCGCCATAGACCCAGCCTCCTCAACGGATCCCACCTCCTCCAGAGACCACCCTCCGCCATAGACCCAGCCTCCTCAACAGATCCCAACTCCTCCAGAGACCACCCTCCGCCATAGACCCAACCTCCTCAACGGATCCCACCTCCTCCAGAGACCACCCTCCGCCATAGACCCAGCCTCCTCAACGGATCCCAACTCCTCCAGAGACCACCCTCCGCCATAGACCCAACCTCCTCAACGGATCCCACCTCCTCCAGAGACCACCCTCCACCATAGACCCAACCTCCCCCTGCTTCCCCCACCCACAGCCCGGACAGACTCCGTCCCTCACCCGCTGTTGTAGCAGCTGTTGGCTGACGTGGTTGCCTTTGCCGCCTGTCCGGCTTTGGAGCTGCTCCTGACGCTGTTTGGTTTCCTCGATCCAGCTCATCAGCCGCTGGTAGGAGTCGCGGTAATAGTGTAGCTGTCGGCCCAGCTGCTCCAGGTCTCGAGCCCGGGTCTCGGTCTGGGTGTGCACCCCCTGCCAGCGCTCCAGCAACTGCTGAACCCACTCCCTGAACCGCTCCAGGTCCACGTCACGCTCACTGTGACTCCGGATCATCCGCTCGTTCACAGCGCGCGCTTTGCTCAGCTCAGTGTCCAGCGTGTCAAACTGTGGCTGCTGTCTCTCCAGCTCTGCCCGCAGCTCCTGGTGTGAGAGCGAGAGAGAGAGAGCGTGAGAGAGTGCGCGTGAGAGAGAGAGAGAGAGAGAGAGTGCGTGTGTGAGAGAGTGTGAGGGAGTGAGAGTGTGTGGGACGGAGGGTGAGACCCAGAAAGTGTAAGAAAGTACGAGTGAGAGAGTGAATGACAAGAGAGAACGTGTGAGACAGAGAGAGAGTGAGTGAGTGATGAGAGAGAGAGAGAGAGAGAGAGAGAAAGAGAGAGAGACAATGTGAGAGAGAGACAGGCAGAGACTCTCTGTCTCTCTCGTTCCCTCTCTCGGATTGCTCGCTGACCTTCAGCTGTTTTTTGTAGCTCTCTAGGCTGTTGGTGTCGGAGGGGACAGTGTTGACGTTGCGCAGTTTGTCCTCGTATTTCTTCACCATCTTCTCAGCGCCCTCAGTGCTGCGAATCACGACCTCCACCGTCTTCAGTCTAAACACAAGCGTTCGGCGTGAACACAACCCCTCTGTGTGAACACAGCGGCCCCGTGTTCTGGGAGCGCAAGGTCCCGTGTTTTCGGAGTGAAGAGGCCTGTGTTTTGGGGCAGCATGTGGGTGGTGTTTCGGGGGGGGGGGGGGGTGGGGGGGGGAAGAGTGTGTGTGTGTTTTAGGAGAGTGCGTGTCCTGTGTTTTGGAGAAGTGTGTGTCCTGTGTTTTGGAGGAGTGTGTGTCCTGTGTTTTGGAGGAGTGTGTGTCCTGTGTTTTGGAGGAGTGCGTGACCCGTGTTTTGGAGGAGTGTGTGTCCTGTGTTTTGGAGGAGTGCGTGTCCTGTGTTTTGGAGGAGTGCGTGTCCTGTGTTTTGGAGGAGTGTGTGTCCCGTGTTTTGGAGGAGTGCGTGTCCTGTGTTTTGGAGGAGTGTGTGTCCTGTGTTTTGGAGGAGTGTGTGTCCTGTGTTTTGGAGGAGTGTGTGTCCTGTGTTTTGGAGGAGTGGGTGACCCGTGTTTTGGAGGAGTGCGTGACCCGTGTTTTGGAGGAGTGCGTGACCCGTGTTTTGGAGGAGTGTGAGTCCTGTGTTTTGGGGGAGCATGGGGTCTGTGCTTGGGGGAGGTTGGGGGGGGCTGTGTTTGGGGGTGCGCTGACACCTACTTCTCCAGGTAGACCGTGGAGAGGCTGTACACACGCTCCATCTTCTGCTGGGTGATGTCCAGGGCGGAGCGCAGGGCGGGGCCACTGCCCACGTCTGGCATCGATAGGACCAGCTCCGTCTTCTCATTCACTGTCTTCAGGTTCCTCTTGATGCTGTCCAGCTCACTGTGGATTTTCTACAGAGGGAGGGAGGGAGGGAGGGAGAGAGAGACGTACTGAGCGACTCATCTCCGCACCGTCACAACGAGTCTTGCGTTCCATACGGCGTCTTAGCTGCTTGGAGCTGAACTGGCTCCAACGTGACATGTTTGGCAATGGAATGACGAGATCCAGCCACCAGTCGCTGTGTGTGACTGGGCTGTGTTACGGAGCGCTGTGTGTAACTGGGCTGTGTTACAGAGCGCTGTGTGTGACTGGGCTGTGTTACAGAGCGCTGTGTGTGACTGGGCTGTGTTACAGGGCGCTGTGTGTTACTGGGCTGTGTTACAGAGCGCTGTGTGTGACTGGGCTGTGTTACAGAGCGCTGTGTGTCACTGGGCTGTGTTACAGAGCGCTGTGTGTCACTGGGCGGTGTTACGGAGCGCTGTGTGTGACTGGGCTGTGTTACAGAGCGCTGTGTGTGACTGGGCTGTGTTACGGAGCGCTGTGTGTGACTGGGCTGTGTTACGGAGCGCTGTGTGTGACTGGGCTGTGTTACAGAGCGCTGTGTGTGACTGGGCTGTGTTACGGAGCGCTGTGTGTGACTGGGCTGTGTTACGGAGCGCTGTGTGTCACTGGGCTGTGTTACGGAGCGCTGTGTGTCACTGGGCTGTGTTACGGAGCGCTGTGTGTGACTGGGCTGTGTTACGGAGCGCTGTGTGTCACTGGGCTGTGTTACAGAGCGCTGTGTGTGACTGGGCTGTGTTACGGAGCGCTGTGTGTGACTGGGCTGTGTTACGGAGCGCTGTGTGTGACTGGGCTGTGTTACGGAGCGCTGTGTGTGACTGGGCTGTGTTACGGAGCGCTGTGTGTGACTGGGCTGTGTTACGGAGCGCTGTGTGTCACTGGGCTGTGTTACGGAGCGCTGTGTGTCACTGGGCTGTGTTACGGAGCGCTGTGTGTCACTGGGCTGTGTTACGGAGCGCTGTGTGTCACTGGGCTGTGTTACGGAGCGCTGTGTGTCACTGGGCTGTGTTACGGAGCGCTGTGTGTCACTGGGCTGTGTTACGGAGCGCTGTGTGTCACTGGGCTGTGTTACGGAGCGCTGTGTGTCACTGGGCTGTGTTGCGGAGCGCTGTGTGTCACTGGGCTGTGTTGCGGAGCGCTGTGTGTCACTGGGCTGTGTTACGGAGCGCTGTGTGTGACTGGGCTGTGTTGCGGAGCGCTGTGTGTCACTGGGCTGTGTTGCGGAGCGCTGTGTGTGACTGGGCTGTGTTGCGGAGCGCTGTGTGTGACTGGGCTGTGTTACGGAGCGCTGTGTGTGACTGGGCTGTGTTGCGGAGCGCTGTGTGTCACTGGGCTGTGTTGCGGAGCGCTGTGTGTCACTGGGCTGTGTTACGGAGCGCTGTGTGTCACTGGGCTGTGTTGCGGAGCGCTGTGTGTGACTGGGCTGTGTTGCGGAGCGCTGTGTGTCACTGGGCTGTGTTGCGGAGCGCTGTGTGTGACTGGGCTGTGTTGCGGAGCGCTGTGTGTGACTGGGCTGTGTTGCGGAGCGCTGTGTGTCACTGGGCTGTGTTACGGAGCGCTGTGTGTCACTGGGCTGTGTTGCGGAGCGCTGTGTGTGACTGGGCTGTGTTACGGAGCGCTGTGTGTCACTGGGCTGTGTTGCGGAGCGCTGTGTGTCACTGGGCTGTGTTACGGAGCGCTGTGTGTCACTGGGCTGTGTTGCGGAGCGCTGTGTGTCACTGGGCTGTGTTACGGAGCGCTGTGTGTCACTGGGCTGTGTTACGGAGCGCTGTGTGTCACTGGGCTGTGTTACGGAGCGCTGTGTGTCACTGGGCTGTGTTACGGAGCGCTGTGTGTGACTGGGCTGTGTTGCGGAGCGCTGTGTGTGACTGGGCTGTGTTGCGGAGCGCTGTGTGTGACTGGGCTGTGTTGCGGAGCGCTGTGTGTCACTGGGCTGTGTTGCGGAGCGCTGTGTGTCACTGGGCTGTGTTGCGGAGCGCTGTGTGTGACTGGGCTGTGTTGCGGAGCGCTGTGTGTCACTGGGCTGTGTTGCGGAGCGCTGTGTGTCACTGGGCTGTGTTACGGAGCGCTGTGTGTCACTGGGCTGTGTTGCGGAGCGCTGTGTGTCACTGGGCTGTGTTACGGAGCGCTGTGTGTCACTGGGCTGTGTTACGGAGCGCTGTGTGTCACTGGGCTGTGTTGCGGAGCGCTGTGTGTCACTGGGCTGTGTTACGGAGCGCTGTGTGTCACTGGGCTGTGTTGCGGAGCGCTGTGTGTGACTGGGCTGTGTTGCGGAGCGCTGTGTGTCACTGGGCTGTGTTGCGGAGCGCTGTGTGTCACTGGGCTGTGTTGCGGAGCGCTGTGTGTCACTGGGCTGTGTTACGGAGCGCTGTGTGTCACTGGGCTGTGTTACGGAGCGCTGTGTGTCACTGGGCTGTGTTGCGGAGCGCTGTGTGTCACTGGGCTGTGTTACGGAGCGCTGTGTGTCACTGGGCTGTGTTGCGGAGCGCTGTGTGTCACTGGGCTGTGTTGCGGAGCGCTGTGTGTCACTGGGCTGTGTTACGGAGCGCTGTGTGTCACTGGGCTGTGTTACGGAGCGCTGTGTGTCACTGGGCTGTGTTACGGAGCGCTGTGTGTCACTGGGCTGTGTTACGGAGCGCTGTGTGTCACTGGGCTGTGTTGCGGAGCGCTGTGTGTCACTGGGCTGTGTTGCGGAGCGCTGTGTGTCACTGGGCTGTGTTACGGAGCGCTGTGTGTCACTGGGCTGTGTTACGGAGCGCTGTGTGTCACTGGGCTGTGTTACGGAGCGCTGTGTGTCACTGGGCTGTGTTACGGAGCGCTGTGTGTCACTGGGCTGTGTTACGGAGCGCTGTGTGTGACTGGGCTGTGTTACGGAGCGCTGTGTGTGACTGGGCTGTGTTACGGAGCGCTGTGTGTGACTGGGCTGTGTTACGGAGCGCTGTGTGTGACTGGGCTGTGTTACGGAGTGCTGTGTGTCACTGGGCTGTGTTACGGAGCGCTGTGTGTGACTGGGCTGTGTTACGGAGCGCTGTGTGTGACTGGGCTGTGTTACGGAGCGCTGTGTGTGACTGGGCTGTGTTACGGAGCGCTGTGTGTGACTGGGCTGTGTTACGGAGCGCTGTGTGTGACTGGGCTGTGTTACGGAGCGCTGTGTGTGACTGGGCTGTGTTACGGAGCGCTGTGTGTGACTGGGCTGTGTTACGGAGCGCTGTGTGTGACTGGGCTGTGTTACGGAGCGCTGTGTGTCACTGGGCTGTGTTACGGAGCGCTGTGTGTCACTGGGCTGTGTTGCGGAGCGCTGTGTGTCACTGGGCTGTGTTGCGGAGCGCTGTGTGTCACTGGGCTGTGTTGCGGAGCGCTGTGTGTCACTGGGCTGTGTTGCGGAGCGCTGTGTGTGACTGGGCTGTGTTGCGGAGCGCTGTGTGTCACTGGGCTGTGTTACGGAGCGCTGTGTGTGACTGGGCTGTGTTACGGAGCGCTGTGTGTCACTGGGCTGTGTTACGGAGCGCTGTGTGTCACTGGGCTGTGTTGCGGAGCGCTGTGTGTCACTGGGCTGTGTTGCGGAGCGCTGTGTGTCACTGGGCTGTGTTGCGGAGCGCTGTGTGTCACTGGGCTGTGTTGCGGAGCGCTGTGTGTCACTGGGCTGTGTTACGGAGCGCTGTGTGTCACTGGGCTGTGTTACCTGCTGGTCGCTCAGTCTCTGTGTACACTCCTGTAGTGGCTCCTTGTCCAGTGGCAGCCGCAGGCGTTGGATGGTTCGGGTCTCACACGACTCCAGGTGGAGCCGAATGTCCTTCAGTTGTGAGATGTACGTCTGGCAACTCGACTCGTCCTCCTCGTCTGCACACAGCGGGGCGTTACACACTCACTGACACACCTTACACACTCACTGACACACCTTACACACTCACTGACACACCTTACACACTCACTGACACACCTTACACACTCACTGACGCACCTTACACTCACAGACATGCCTCACACTCACTGACATGCCTTACACACTCACTGACACACCTTACACACTCAGACACGCCTCACACACTCACTGACACACCTTACACTCACTGACACGCCTTACACACACACTGACACGCCTTACACACTCACTGACACACCTCACACACTCACCGACACACCTTACACACTCACTGACACACCTCACACACTCACTGACACACCTTACACACTCAGACACGCCTCACACACTCACTGACACATCTTACAAACTCACAGACATGCCTCACACTCACTGACACGCCTTACACACTCACTGACACACCTTACACACTCAGACACGCCTCACACACTCACTGACACACCTTACACTCACTGACACGCCTTACACACACACTGACACGCCTTACACACTCACTGACACACCTCACACACTCACCGACACACCTTACACACTCACTGACACACCTCACACACTCACTGACACACCTTACACACTCAGACACGCCTCACACACTCACTGACACGCCTTACATGCTCAAACACACCTTACACACTCACTGACACACCTTACACACTCACTGGCATGCCTTACACACACTGACACACCTTACACACTCACTGACATGCCTTACACACACTGACATGCCTTACACACACTGACACGCCTTACACACTCACTGGCACACCTTACACACACACTGACACGCCTTACACACTGACATGCCTCACACACTCACTGACACGCCTTACACACTCACTGACATGCCTTACACTCACTGACAGACCCACGCACTCACTGACACGCCTCACACACTCACTGACATGCCTTACACACTCACTGACATGCCTTACACACTCACTGACAGACCCACGCACTCACTGACACGCCTCACACACTCACTGACACGCCTTACACTCACTGACACGCCTTACACACTCACTGACACACCCACGCACTCACTGACACGCCTCACACACTCACTGACACGCTTCACACACTCACTGACACGCCTTACACACTCACTGACAAAACTTACACGCCCACTGACACACCCTATACACTCACTGACACACCCTACACACTCACTGACAGACCCACGCACTCACTGACACGCCTCACACACTCACTGACACGCCTTACACTCACTGACACGCCTTACACACTCACTGACACACCCACGCACTCACTGACACGCCTCACACACTCACTGACACGCCTCACACACTCACTGACACGCCTTACACACTCACTGACAAAACTTACACGCCCACTGACACACCCTATACACTCACTGACACACCCTACACACTCACCGACACACCTTAGACGCTGACACCTTACACTCAGACCCACCCTGCACACTCAGACAGGCCTTGCACGCTCATTGACACACCTTGCACACCCACTGATGAGAATTCCACAAATTCACTGCCCTCTGAGTGAAAAAGTGTTTCCTCAACTCAGTTCTGACCCTTAATCTTGAGACTGTGACCCCTGGTTATAGATTCACCAACCAGGGGAAACAGTCTCACGGCATCTACCCTGTCACTTCCGTTAAGAATCTTATATGCCTGCGCCGTGATCACTGACTCGCCCGCCCTGCGCTGGCCAGCGACACGGAGAGGGGCTATGGGTACCTTTCTCCAGGCTGCGGAGCAGTTTCTCATAGTGCTGGATGGTCATCTTGTAATCCTTCTCCATCTGGATCCTGTCCTCGGGCCCGAAGCTGTGGGAGTCCTGGCTCTCCCTCAGGAAGTCCTGATAGTGAACCTCCAGCCGTTGTATCAGCAGCTTGTACTCCTCCGCACTCAGACTGCGCAGCTGAGGAGATACGGCACAGAGCAGGTCAGCCACAAAGAGACAGGCAGACGCCCGCCCGCCAGCACAAACACATCAACACATCGCATTTACACAGCGCCTTTCATGATGGGAGGACGTCCCAAGGTACTGGACAATAAGGGATTTGCCCCCAAGATGGGGATTGGGATTGGGGTGGGGGGGGGAGGGTAGGAGGGTGGACCGAAGGTGGGGGTCAGAGAGGAAGGTCTTGAGACGGGCCTTGAAGGAGGCAAGGGAGGGAGGGGGCGAGGCGAAGGGACTGTGGGATGGAGTTCCGAAGGGTGGGGGCAGAGAGGCTGAAAGCTCGACCGCTGATGGTGGGGCGGGCAAAGCGGGGAACGTGAAGCAGGTCAGTGCCCGCCGAGCGGAGTGAGCAGACAGGTTGACGCTGCCATCCACCGACACTGCCAGGCACTGGCACCACCCCACACCAGCACCCACTGCCCTGCGGTGTACAGGCTGGTGAGACACAGATACTGACCATGAGCAGAGTCCAGGAGCGGATTTGGTGGATGTCTCTCTGAAGGTACAACCATGAGAGCAGCGTCTTCATGTCAACATGGAAATGGTGCCAGAGAGTGAGCACACCCTGTAACATGGAGTCCAGCCTGCGAGACAGAGAGAGAGAGAGAGAGAGTGAGTGTGAGTGTATGTGTGAGCGAGAGTGTGGGAGTCTGTGTGTGAGAGATACAATGAGAGAGGGAGAGAGACAGAGAGGGAGTGTATGTGTGAGCGAGAGTGTGTGAGAGAGTGTGATCCTGTGCGTGAGAGACACAATGAGAGAGGGAGAGAGAGAGAGCGACAGTAAGAGAGAAAGAGAGTGTGTGAGTGAGGGATGGTGTGAGAGCGAGAGGTAGTGTGTGTGTGTGTGAGAGACAGAGAGAGAGTAAGAATTTGGGAGAGTGAGTGAGTGCGTGAGCGAGCGAGCGAGCGAGAGAGGGCATGGAAGTGAGAAAGTGTGAGAGTGAGTGTGTGAGAGAGAGAGAGGGTTGGAGGGTGTTACCTGGTGACAGAGTCCAGTGCGTCCCTGTTGGGTGGGGGGATGTTGAAACAGACAGAGGGCACAACAGCCTCGCCCCCAGACGCACTCACCACCTTCCACTTGTAGGGCTGTGAGTTATTGAGCAGCGAATATTCGTCTCCCTTGTGTACTGTGATCTGTGTGAGCACGAAGAACAGAGTCAGAGCCAGAGCAGGAGTCCTGTACTGTAGTGGTTAGAGCACTCGCACCGCAAGCAAGAGGACCTGGGTTCGATTCCCCGGCACGGTGAAACATGTGGGCAAGTTTCCTTACTCCACACGCCTCTATTGAGACGTCTCGAAGACGTGATTACACGCTATATCAAACGCAAGGATTATTATTATTATTATTATTATTATAGAGCCTGGCTGGCACCAGGAGTCTGGGCCTGGCAAAGGGCTGGCACCAGGAGACGGGCAGAGTTGAGGCCAGGCCGGGGAGAAGCTCACCTCCATCTGCCGGTAATCACACACAGCCTTGGTGGGCGTGCGGCTGGCCAGCGGGCAGGCCGCGCTCCGAGGCTTCAGCTGCACAATGGTCTTCGCTCGTTTACTGAGGCCAGAGAGATGCTCCTTATAGTCAGTCAGTGCCTCCTTCTCATCCTGAGAGAGAGAGAGAGAGAGAGAGAGAGTGTGAGAGAGAGAGAGAGGTGGTGGGGGGTGGGCAGAGCAGGACAGGGGCAGAGCTGAGGAGGGCTGGGGAGGGTAGGGCTGGGGAAGGCAAGGTAGGGCTGGGCAGGGCAGGGGAGGGGTGGGGGAGGCAAGGTAGGGTGGGGAGGGCAGGGCTGGGGAGGGCAAGGTAGGCTGGGGAGGGTAGGGCTGTGGAGGGCAGGGAAGGGCTGGGGAAGGCAGGGTAGGGCTGGGGAGGGCAGGGCTAGGGAGGGTAGGGCTGGGTAGTGCCGAGGAGGGCAGGGCTGGGGAGCGTAGGGCTGTGGAGGGCAGGGAAGGGCTGGGGAAGGCAGGGTAGGGCTGGGGAGGGCAGGGCTAGGGAGGGCAAGGCAGGGAGGGCTGGCAATGGCAGGACAGGGCGGGGGAACGTACTGAGGCATCTTGCAGAAGGTCCTGGAGCCGGGTGACCGTGACAGATCGATCGCACGAGTATTTTTTCTTCATGGATTCCTCCATCTTCTTCAGGTACTCGTTCGCGTCCCGGACATCAGAGAAAAACTGGTGGAGAGACAGAGAGTGATGGTTGAGAGAGAGTGTGTGAGAGTGTGAGAGAGAGAGTGTGTGAGAGAGTGTGAGTGTAAGAGTGAGGGAGAGTGTGAGTGTGTGTGAGTGTGAAAGAGAGTGTGTGAGAGAGAGAGTGTAAGTGAGTGTGAGAGAGTGTGTGAGTGAGTGTGAGAGAGCGTGTGATTGTGAGAGTAAGGGAAAGTGTGAGTGTGTGTGAGAGAGAGGAGTGTGTGGGAGAGCAAGTGCGAGAGAGCGTGAGTGAGGTGGAGAGTGAGTGTGAGTGAGTGTGAGAGCGCGTGTGAATGAGAGACAGAGTGCGAGATGGTGTACAGCTCCCAGTGCTGTGTATGTACAGACCTGAAAGTAAGCCGTATTCTCTTTGAGATGAGCTTCAATGCAGCAGCAAAGCTGCAGGATCCAACTCCACTGTGTCTGCAGAGCTGCCATGAAGGCCTGCGGACACAAAGAGTGAGAGTGTCATGTTGTGTGGGTACAATGATGTAAATAACAACAACAAATAACATTTACCCAGCGCCTTTCACGTCGGGAGGACGTCCCAGGGCCCTGGACGGTCAGAGATTTGGACCCGAGCTGGGGGGGTGTAATCAGGAGGGGTGGAGGTCAGGGAGGGTAGGAGCAGAAGGATGACCCAAGCCTCAGTCGAAGAGGAGGGTCTTGAGACAGGCCTTGAAGGAGACAAGTGAAGGGGTGAGGCTGAAGGACTGTGGGGTGGAGTTCCTTCCCATCGGTGGCTGGGCCAAGAAGTTATTGTTGTTGAGTCGGTGTAGTCGAGCCTGGACATGGTGAATGCATGTCATGATGAGGGTTTCGGCGGCCTGAGGGGCAAGACAAGTGGCAGAGCCGGGCAATGTTGCGGAGGTGGGGGGGAGGTTGCAGAGCAGGTCATGGCACGGATGTGGGGTAGAAAGGACAGTTGAGGGTCAAACAAGACGCCAAGCTTCCAGACTGGCTCAGTAAGATGGAGTGTGCAACCATGGATCACTGTGAAAATCACTGTAATTCACCCTTCAGGTCATGAGGACATGAGGTCATGAGGACATCCCAAAGCACTTTGCAAGATTTAGTGTAAAGTGTAGTGATTGTGTTTCGTTCGTGAATGCAGCAGCCAATTTGTAAACAGCAACATCCCACAAACAATTGATTAATTTTATTTAGGGGATTGTTGGCCAGGACACTGGGACAGAGAAACCCCCTTCTGTGTTTGAATAATGCTTCGGGATCTTTAATGTCCACCTGAACAGGCAATCGGGACCTCAGTTTAAAGGACGGCACCTCCGACAATACAACAGCCCCCAGCGCTGCATTGGAGTGTCAGCTGAGACGATGTGATTCCAAGTCCTGACGTGGGGTTTGACCCCACAACCTTCTGATTCAGGGGTGAGAGCAGTACCACTGAGCCAGGCTGCCACAAGAGTGTAAATCACTGTGATTCACACTCGTATGGAACAATAATGTAAATGACAGATTCCCCCTTACAGGGCACAATGGTATAAATCACTGTGATCCCAATCGGTTAAACGACGTACCTCAATGGTCTGTTTGCCAGGGTGGCCCTCACGCAATAATTTGTCTCCTGTGTTCTGAATACTGTTCACTTTCTTCTCCTTCACCTCGAGCTCTTTCATCAGCCCCTGTCACCACAGACACCAGAGACACGTCACTCCACATTTGTCAGGCCACACACGTCACTCTGAGCACCAAGGGCAGTGTGCGCTTGTGTGTGATGATGTGGAACGATTTGTGAGAGCGTGTAACGGTCTGAAACGGTGTGTAATAGTGCTCTGCTGACTGCGTAGTTGTGTGCAATGGTCTGTAATGGTGCGTAATAGGGCACTGCTCACCGAGTAGTTGTCTTTCTTGGCAGCCATGTTGTTGTTGCGTTCGCTCCAGTCGCAGTTCACTTCCTCCTCCTCTTTGTCGTTCAGCCACATCAGCTCTTTTGTCGCCATAGAAACAAACGTGTTCAGGCTCTCCAGGTTACGCAGGCGTGACTTGGACGTGTTCTGTAGTGAGAATCGTTATTTAGTGCAACTCCCACAGCCCTGAGCACCCGTGCAGTCCCTCACTCCCACAGCCCTGAGCACCCGTGCAGTCCCTCACTCCCACAGCCCTGAGCACCCGTGCAGTCCCTCACTCCCACAGCCCTGAGCACCCGTGCAGTCCCTCACTCCCACAGCCCTGAGCAACCCGTGCAGTCCCTCACTCCCACAGCCCTGAGCACCCGTGCAGTCCCTCACTCCCACAGCCCTGAGCACCCGTGCAGTCCCTCACTCCCACAGCCCTCACCACCAGCGCAGTCCCTCACTCCCACAGCCCTGAGCACCGGCGCAGTCCCTCACTCCCCCTCAGCTGCAACAACAACTTGCATTTATATAGCGCCCCTCACGCGGGGTGGGTCCCAAAGCGCCTGACGCTAGTAAGCGAGAGTGACTGACCAGGAGCTTGGCGTACTGCAGGTCCAGTTTCCCGAGGTAGTCGCGGTAGGACCCCTGATTGGCCGAAGATAGCTGTCCCTGTCAATCAAACACATCAACGTCAATCAGCCATGGCTCACAGCTCAGCTCTCACTGTGTGTGGGTGGGTGTACATTTGCGTAAGTGTCTGTGTGAGCGGGTGTGAGCGTGTGTACATTTGTGTAAGCATCTGTGCGTGTGTGTGTGCGTGTGTGTGTACATCTGTGTAATTGTCTGTGTAAGTGTGTGAGTATGTGTGGGCGTTTGAGGGCCTTGCGTGTCAAGTGTGAGCGTGTGGGTGTGAGCGTGTGGGTGTGAGCGTGTCGGTGTGAGCGTGTGGTTGTGAGCGTGTCAGTGTTAATGTGATTATGTCAGTGTGTGTGTGTCAGTATGATTGTGGGTGTGTGAGCGTGTCAGTGTGAGTGTATCAGTGTCAGTGTGCGTGTGTGTGAGCGTGTCAGTGTGAATGTGTGCGAGTTTGTCAGTGTGAGTGTGTCAGTGTGAATGTATGCAAATGTGTCAGTGTGTGTGTGTGTCAGTGTGTGTGAGTATGTGTGAGCGTGTCAGTGTCAGTGTGTCAGTGTCAATGTGAGTGTGTGTGAGCGTGTCAGTGTGTGTGAGTGTGTCATTGTGTGTGAGAATGTCAGTGTCAGTGTGAGTGTGTGTGTCAGTGTGTGAGCGTGTCAGTGTCAGTGTGTGTGAGCGTGGCGGTGTCAGTGTGAATGTGTGTGTCAGTGTGTGAGCATGTCAGTGTCAGTGTGAGCATGTGTGAGCGTGTCAGTGTGTGTGAGCGTGTCAGTGTGTGTGAGCGTGTCAGTGTGTGTGTGAGCGTGTCAGTGTGTGTGTGTGTAGTATGTGTGAGCGTGTCAGAGTGAACGTGTGTGAGCATGTCAGTGTGAGTGTGTGTGAGCGTGTGAGTGTGAGCGTGTCAGTGTGAGTGTGTGTGTCAGTGCCAGTGTGAGCGTGTGTCAGTGTGAGCGTATCAGTGTGAGTGTGTGTGAACGTGTCAGTGTAAGTGTGTCAGTGTCACTGTGAGTATGTGTGAGCGTGTCAGTGTGAGTGTGTCAGTGTCAATGTGAGTGTGTGTGAGCATGTCAGTGTGAGTGTCAGTGTGTGAGCGTGTCAGTGTCAGTGTGAGCATGTGTGAGCGTGTCAGTGTGCGTGTGAGCGTGTTAGTGTGTGTGTGTGAGGGAGTCAGTGTGAGTGTCAGCCTCGGGTACCTCACCTCATCAGTACGAGCCCTCTCGATCTTGGCCCGGAAATCCTCGATGGACTGATGGAGGCCACGATGGGAGCCGAGCTGGGACTCCACGGTGGGCAGGTCCACCCCCCACTCGCTCCCGTCGATCCTCTTCTGGTTCTCCTCCACCCAGGCCAGCAGGTCCTGCACATAGCGCAGGGTGGCATGGTCCAGGTCACTGCGGCCCTTGAACGTGCTGCTCACCGTCACCTGCTGAATGGTCTGAGCTCCAGACTTGAACCGCAGAGAGTAATCCGTGCGGATGGCCACCAGCAGCTCGTGGAGACGGAAAACCCTGTCCAGAGCGAGAGCGAGAGAGAGAGAGAGAGAGCAGGCGTCATTGGCACTTGTAAGACACCAGCAACGACAACAACTTGCATTTATACCGCGTTCGCCGTGTTGGGAGGACGTCCCAAGCCACCGGGCGACGAGGGGGTTGGGATGAGAGAGGGGTGGAGGGCAACGAGAGGGGGCCTGGGGCGCGGAGGGAGGATGGCCAAAGGTGCAGTCGAAGAGGAAAGTCTTGAAATGGGTCTTGAATGGGGTGAGTGGGTGGGAGGTGGGGAGGGAGGGAGGGAGGGGAGGGATTCCTGGATGGAATTTCAGAGGGTTCGAGCGGAGGGGCTGAGTGTCCCGCCCGCTGATGGTGGTGGGGAGGGGGGAGGCAGAGCAGGGGACGTTCAGACATCTCAAAGCCCTTCACGGAATATACTGTAAAGTGGAGTGACTGTATAGTTGTGGGCGAAACACGGCAGCCGATTGCGCACAGCAGCGCCCCACAAACAGTCGTGGATTGAAGTGAGCAAATTACAAATTATTGTGTCATCTTTGGGGGGGGGGGGGGAGGCAATCCCAGGAAAGTGATCCGCCAATCGACTAACAACCGGGGTCTTACTTACTGCTCAGTAAACAGAGGCGTGTGGAGTAAGGAAACTTGCTTAAGGTTTCGCCCCGCCCGGGAATAGAGCCCGGGTCCTCTCGCTTGCTGAGGCGAGAGCTCTAACCACTAACACGACAGGACTCTACGTGCCCTCAACCCTCCACCCTCACCGTGCTGACCAGTTTCTGGGGGCAGGGAATCCTCCCACTCAGCCCGTTAACTCTGCGAGTCAAAGCCCTAACGGGCAGGTCCGAGCCCGAGATGGTGGCCTGACCCTGACTGACCTGCGGTACATGGGCTCCGCCTGTGGATGCCGAGCATCTTTCAGGGTCTGGACATCGTTGAAGAGGAGGCGGATCATGGAGTCGGCCTTGTCCAGGTCGTGGTGCAGCACGGCAGAGCTCTGAGGAGCTTTCCCTGCGTTCAGCAGCGTGATATCCTGTACCAGGGGGAGAGGAGAGGCTCACACAGCCATTCTCTGCAGTGTACAACACATACACACTCCACCCCCATACACACATGCACTCTCCCCGCATTCACTCACACACGCCTTCCCAACACACACCCCCACACACAAACACACACCACACCCCCTCTCCCCACCCGCCCCCTCCACACATTCGTACACGTCCACCTTCCTCCCAACCCCCCCCCACCCCACACGCGGCACACTCCACGCATCACACACACAGTGTACACGCACCCTCCCACCCACCCACCCCACACGCACACATTCCCCCAACACAGAAACACACACATATCCCAGACATACACAGTCTCCTCCCCCAAACGCACACCTATCCCATTCCCCCCCCCACCACACACGAGGACAGTTGTGGCCACTCACAGTTTTGAGCAAGGAATCGCACTGTTTAAGCTGCTCCTCACACACGCCTGACTCCACCTGGATCTTGCTGACGATGCGCTGGAACCGCTCCAACCTGCCAGACACACGCAATGTAAATTCCATCAACACACAATTCACATGCTCTGCACCCAATACGCACACGCAAATACACTCACACGGCACGTGCAAGATAAGCAAACTGAGACAAGTAGAGACGTGTAAACAGAAGCATGTAATACACACGCAAATACACATGCAAACAGACACAGGTCAACAGGGACATGTAAGCAGAAACACACAACACACACGCAAACAGGACAGACAACCACGCAGAGACAAGGAGAAAGACCCGTAAAACATGTTCAGGTATGCACGGAAATAGGCACATAACATACACACTAATACACCTGCAGAGTCATGCAAACGGAAATGCCTGAACAGAGACACGCATCACACATGCAAGTACAAACGCAAACAGAGACTGGCAGAGACACATGCTAACACATGCACAGAAGAGTCAGTCGGCCAAACAAAGACAAGGAGATAGACCCATCAATAAAAGCACCACAGACACGATGGGGAAAGAGCAGGGAATGGGGTTACAGTAGAGAGCTCCAGTGGGGGAGCGAGCACCAGCACGGACACCATGGATGAAGGCTGTAGTGTAATGTGTATACAGTCCACCCGCCCCAGACGAACCTCTCAAACTCAATGCGCAGAACCCGCTCTCGCTCCAACAGGGAGACGTGAAGCTTCCCCCACTCCTTCTCCACGTCAATCGGGTGGTAACCCACAGGAATCTTCAGATGTCCTTCCTGTACGGCGCTCTGTAACACACACACACAGCGCTCTGGAATATAGTGTCTCACACACACAAACACACACACACACAGCATGGGGGTGTTGTGTGTGTGCGGGAGGGGGTGTTGTGTGTGTGTGTATGTGTGTGTGTGTGTGTGGCGGGGTAGTGATGTTGTGGGCGAATGTGTGGTGGGTGTCTGTGTGTGGGTGGGGGGGTGTTGTGTGTGTGCCGGGGGTTGTTGTGTGTGGGTGTGGAGGGGTGTGTGTGTGTGTGTGTGGCGGGGGGTGGGGGGGGGTGAGTCCACAAGTCGCTCCAGTCCTGACCTCCAATCCTCGGAACATGGCTTTGCTCCGCGTTTTATCCAATTCTTTTGCTGGAAGTTCGGTTTCCTTAAACTTCAGGAATTGTCTCCAGAGAACCTGAGAATGAAATAGCAACATGACGCCACACGCCAGGACACCGCGTGTTACACACAGCTACACGCCAGGGATACCAAGTGTTACTGAGCGCCACACGCGTGTGCGGGACCGTCAGATGGCGTGTCGCAGAGCGTGGGGCACAGACAGTCACTCACCTCCATCTCCTCGTAGGTGCCAGGGAAGCGACGTTCCTCAAAGGTGACGATGTGATGTCGGATCCACTGGATCAGGATTGTCACCAACTCATAGTATTCCTGCCAGCACAGCTGTGTCTCCTGTTATACACACACACACACACGGTGTCACACACACACACACAGTGCACTGTCACACCAACACACACACAGTCATCCTGACACACATACAATGTCACAAGGCCATCACACTGCACACAGACGAACACAGTGTCACACTGACTCACGTCACAGTATCACACAGGCGGTTACACTGACACACTCAATCACACAGGCACCCTGACACACTCAACCACACAGGTACCCTGACACACTCCAGGTACCCTGACACACTCAACCACACAGGTACCCTGACACACTCCAGGTACCCTGACACACTCAACCACACAGGTACACTGACACACTCCAGGCACCCTGACACACTCAACCACACAGGCACCCTGACACACTCAACCACACAGGCACCCTGACACACTCAACCACACAGGTACCCTGACACACTCAACCACACAGGCACCCTGACACACTCAACCACACAGGCACCCTGACACACTCAATCACACAGGCACCCTGACACACTCAACCACACAGGCACCCTGACACACTCAACCACACAGGCACCCTGACACACTCAATCACACAGGCACCCTGACACACTCAACCACACAGGCACCCTGACACACTCAACCACACAGGCACCCTGACACACTCAACCACACAGGCACCCTGACACACTCAACCACACAGGCACCCTGACACACTCAATCACACAGGCACCCTGACACACTCAATCACACAGGCACCCTGACACACTCAACCACACAGGCACCCTGACACACTCAATCACACAGGCACCCTGACACACTCAACCACACAGGCACCCTGACACACTCAACCACACAGGCACCCTGACACACTCAACCACACAGGCACCCTGACACACTCAACCACACAGGCACCCTGACACACTCAATCACACAGGCACCCTGACACACTCAATCACACAGGCACCCTGACACACTCAATCACACAGGCACCCTGACACACTCAATCACACAGGCACCCTGACACACTCAATCACACAGGCACCCTGACACACTCAACCACACAGGCACCCTGACACACTCAATCACACAGGCACCCTGACACACTCAACCACACAGGTACCCTGACACACTCAATCACAGAGGCGGGCAACATTGACACACTCAACAGGCAGCATGTGAGTTACACAAGCATAATGACCAGAGTGTGCATTACAGAGTATACGGTACACAGAGTGTGAGTAATGCGAGTGTAGAGTTACAAGGTGAGAGTGACCTGGGGTGTCATCTTGACATGAAAGGCCAGATATCAAGGTACGTTTGTATTGTATTGTTGATACAGTGTGAATTACACAAGAACAAGGTCACCGGTGTGTGTGTATGTGTATATGTGTGTGTATATATTATACAATCTACATTGCTGCCCAGTAGTGATTGTGTAGTGACTGCGTAGTGATTGTAGTGACACTAGCCCTGTGCACACCGCACACCAAGTCTCAGGCTGAGACAGCCCCCCACCCTCCCCGACAGTCTCACTGCCCTCCGCCCCCACACCGTCCACACTGCTGACCTCCCCTGGTGAGCACTGGTGCCCTGGGAGCTCGTGGACACAGCAGACGCTGCTCGCTGGGAGGTACTCACGTTGGCTTTGACACCGTCTTGTACGTCAGGGACACGGGGCACGGCATCGTACAGCGACGATACGTAGGTGATGATGGACTTTTCATCGGGGTGAGGAACATCAACATCTACACAGAGAGCGTGGAACTAGTGTGAGGAGTGCGGACAGCGAGTGTGGGAAGTGTAAGTGAGCGTAAGAATAATGTATAGCGAGTGTACGTATAGTGTACAGTGAGTGAGTATACTGGAAAGTGAAAGAGAACAGTGAGTGTGAGAATAGAGTATAGTGAATGTGAGATTGGTGTACAGTGAGTGTGAGCACAGTGAGTGAGTGAGTAAGTAAGTGAGTGAGTGAGTGAGTGAGTGAGTGAGTGAGTGAGTGAGTGAGTGAGTGAGTGAGTGACTGATGTACAGTTAGTGCGTGAGTGAGTGTGAGATTAGTGTACAGTGAGGGTGAGGACAGTGAATGAGTGTGAGATTGGTGTACAGTGAGTGTGAGCACAGTGCGTGAGTGTGAGATTAGTGTACAGTGAGGTGAGGACAGTGAGTGAGTGTGAGATTGGTGTACAGTGAGTGTGAGCACAGTGAGTGAGTGCGAGATTGGTGTATAGCGAGAGTGAGCACAGTGAGTGAGTGTGAGATTGGTGTCCAGTGAGTGTGAGCACAGTGAGCGAGTGTGACATTGGTGTACAGTGAGTGTGAGGACAGTGAGTGTGAGATTGGTGTACAGTGAGTGTGAGCACAGTGAGTGAGTGCCAGATTGGTGTATAGCGAGTGTGAGCACAGTGAGTGAGTGTGAGATTGGTGTACAGTGAGTGTGAGCAAAGTGAGCGAGTGTGACATTGGTGTAGTACAGTGAGTGTGAGGACAGTGAGTGAGTGCGAGATTGGTGTACAGCGAGTGTGAGCACAGTGAGTGAGTGCGAGATTGGTGTACAGTGAGTGTGAGCACAGTGAGCGAGTGTGACATTGGTGTACAGTGAGTGTGAGGACAGTGAGTGAGTGTGTCACTCAGCGCTGGCTGTGCTAATTGTGAGTGTGAGATTAGCATACAGTGAGTGTGAGCACGGTGAATGAGTGTGAGCACAGTGAGTGTGAGCAGTGAGTGTGTCACACATCTGTGTGGCAGTGCTGATTACCCTCGGGATCCAGGAGTCGGGTGACTCCGAATTCGTGTTCGGCCACAGTGAAGGCCTGCTCCAGGTTCTCCACGTTCCTCTGCCGGTAAACCTTGTTCATGTCGATCAGCGTCGGTCTGGAGATCAACAGCAGAGTGTTAACACGAGGGGAGTTAGTGTTAACACGAGGGGAGTTAGTGTTAACATGAGGGGAGTTAGTGTTAACATGTGGGGAGTTAGTGTTAACACGAGGGGAGTTAGTGTTAACATGTGGGGAGTTAGTGTTAACACGAGGGGAGTTGGTGTTAACATGTGGGGAGTTGGTGTTAACACGAGGGGAGTTGGTGTTAACACGAGGGGAGTTGGTGTTAACATGTGGGGAGTTCGTGTTAACACGAGGGGAGTTGGTGTTAACATGTGGGGAGTTAGTGTTAACACGAGGGGAGTTGGTGTTAACATGTGGGGAGTTGGTGTTAACATGTGGGGAGTTGGTGTTAACACGAGGGGAGTTGGTGTTAACAGGTGGGGAGTTAGTGTTAACACGAGGGGAGTTGGTGTTAACACGAGGGGAGTTGGTGTTAACACGAGGGGAGTTGGTGTTAACACGAGGGGAGTTGGTAATATGAGGGGAGTTGGTGTTAACATGTGGGGAGTTGGTGTTAACATGTGGGGAGTTAGTGTTAACATGTGGGGAGTTAGTGTTAACATGTGGGGAGTTAGTGTTAACATGAGGGGAGTTCGTGTTAACATGTGGGGAGTTAGTGTTAACATGAGGGGAGTTAGTGTTAACACGAGGGGAGTTGGTGTTAACATGTGGGGAGTTAGTGTTAACATGAGGGGAGTTAGTGTTAACATGAGGGGAGTTAGTGTTAACATGTGGGGAGTTAGTGTTAACATGAGGGGAGTTAGTGTTAACATGTGGGGAGTTAGTGTTAACATGAGGGGAGTTAGTGTTACCATTAGTAGTGAGTGACTGAGGACACCCGTTGTGCTCACAGCCACTCTACCGGTTTGTTAGATCACGGCAGATCTTTTGAAGCCTATTTCACAATCCCTCCCCCCTCACCCGCCCCACCCCACCCCGGCCCACCCCGGCCCACCCCGGCCCAGACACCCTCATTCCTGTCCCAGCTCGCGCTGCCTTGTAAACACACTCATCAGTTGCACACTTTCCGCGCCCTCCGTGCGTGAAGGAATCTTCACATGTGGGATCCTGTAGCGTACCGGTGAACGATTTCGCCTCGCGAGCGGGTTCCATTCCCAGGCGTGCGAAGCCTTTCCTTACTCCGCACGCCTCTGTTTGCTGAGCAAGAAGACGGACTGGTTTCCAAGGGGGTAATAACCCCTCAAAAAAAAAACACGCGGGTCACTCAATTCCGCGACGGTTCGTGCGACGCGGCCGTGCGCGAACGGCCGCCGCGGTTCACCCACAAAATAGACAGTCAATCCACTTGACGGTGTACCCCGTGAAGCGCTTTGAGACGTCTCGAAGACGCGATAAGGCGCTACGTCAAACGCGAGGATGGGTATTATATCTTTTGAGGGGGTGGGGAGGGGGGGGGGGGTGTCCCTAAGTGTAAGAGAGGCGTCTCTCCATCAGGGGGCAGAGCGGTCCCACAATGCGGGAGCCGTCCTTGGCTGATCTCCAAGGCTCACGGAGACTGAGCGCTCACAGCACAGCTTCTGAGCCTCACGCACTCAATCACTGCCGCTCTCAGTCACCTCCGGAACGAGAGTGGAGGTCACACCTAGCGGAGCGGGCTGACATGGGTTGTGGGAGGAGGGGCTCACCCCCCCCTCTCTCTCTCTCTCTCTCCATTTCTCTCTCTCTCTTTCCCCCTCTCTCTCACCCAACCGCCCACCCCTTCCCCTCTCCGTAACAAGCGGTCAGCAAGCCCCCAAGCCTACATTTCAGTCAGCCTGACGGCAGTGTGGACGGAGTAGAGCGAGCCTGACGCAGAGACAGTGGTGTTGGGCTCGGGAGGGATGTCTTCACACGTCATGAGTACCCGGGGGTCGGGCTGGCTCCTCAGGGACCTCGAGGAGCCGTGCCAGCCTCTCGAACCCTTCCTCTTCTTAGTCTTCTTCTTACTCATCATCTTCAGGCCGTGCCTCTAAACCTCCGTTCGCTCGAGTGGCTAGCAGTGTAGTGTCTCCGCCACCTGAGCCGGGCTGTGTTGCTCTCTCTCTCTCTCTCTCTCTCGTGTGCGTCTGTCTCTGTGTGTGTGTGTGTGTGTGTGTGTGCTCTCGCTCGCTCAGGGAGTGTCAGGAGCTCAGTCCCAGCAGTAATCTGATCCATTGCCTCCAGACACCAGTTTTATAAAGGGAAGCTTCTCCGAGGGGAGGGTTTGCGCCTCCCGAAGCTGACAGCTGGGATTCATCCCCTGCCAGGTAATCGCAACTCAGCCAGCAGCTCGGTGAGCAGCAGCACAAGCTCCATTCCACAATCCGCTCCAATGCCAACACCCCTCTCGTTGGTTCGCTCACTCACTCTCTCCTTCACCTCCCTCGCTCACCCAAGCTCTCCCTCCCCCGGCCACTCTCTCCCTTTCGACCACTCTCTCCCTCTTTCACCCACTCTCTCCCTCTTTCACCCGCTCTCTCCCTCCTTTGCCCACTCTCTCCCTTTCAGCCGCGCTCTCCCTCTCTCCCCCACTCTTTCCCTCTCTCACTCACGCTCTCCCTCTTTCACCCACTCTCTCTCCCTCACCCACTCTCTCTCCCTCACCCACACTCTCTCCCTCACCCACACTCTCTCCCTCACCCACGCTCTCTCCCTCACCCACACTCTCTCCCTCACCCACACTCTCTCCCTCACCCACACTCTCTCCCTCACCCACTCTCTCCGTCCCTCACACACTCCCTCTCTCTCTCCCTCCTTCACCCACTCTGTCTCCCTCAGCCACTCCCTTCCTCACCCGCACCCCCATCCACCCACCCACCCTAGGAGCTGAGGGAGCTGGGGCTGTGCTGTAGAACCATAGAACGTTACAGCACAAAAGGAGGCCATTCGGCCCATCGTGCCTGTGCCAGCTCTTTGAAAGAGCTCCCAACTAGTCCTACTCCCCCATTCTTTCCCCATAGCCTTGCCAATTGTTCCTTTTTAAGTACATATCCAATTCCCTTTTGAAAGCTGCTATCGAATCCATGTTCACCACCCTTTCAGACAGTGCATTCCTGTAACGTGAGGTTACAATGTCACCCTGACCAGTGGAGGAGGATTAGAGTGTTGGAGTTGGGACTGAGCTGCAGTATCATAGAATTGTAAAATATTACAGCACAGAAGGAGGCCATTCGAATCACTGTGCCTGTGCCGGCTCTTTGAAAGAGCTACCAACCTGTCCCACTCCCCCCGCTCTTGCCTCACAGACCTGCAGCATTTTTTTCTTTTCGAGTACATATCCAATTCCCTTTTGAAAGTTATTATTGAATCTGTTTGCATCATCCTTTCAGGCAGTGCATTCCTGCAATGTGAGTTTATAATGGTAATAATAATGCTTGCATCTGATATCAAACCTTATGACATCTTCCAAGACGTTTCAAAGCGCTTCACAGAATATACTCTATAGTGAATTGACTGTGAATTTTGTGGGCGAAACACAGCAGCCAATTGCACCCAACAGTGTCCCACAAACAGTCGTGGATTGAGTGACCAAATTATTATGATTATTTATTTTTGAAGGGATTATTGCTCCTGGAAATGCCATCCGCCAATCGACTAACAACCGGATTCCTACTTACTGCTGGGTAAACAGAGACGTGTGGAGTAAGGAAACTTGACGGAGGTTTTGCCCTGCCCGGGAATCGAACCCGGGTCCTCTCACTTGCAAGGCGAGCGCTCAGGACTCCATTTAGCAATGTCACACTGACCTGTGGCGGTGGATAACAGCGTTGAAGAGTTTGCCATCTCTCCAGCTGCTGCTAAAGTTGTCACACCGTAACCCGGGGTAACCCTCCACCATCCTCTGTGACCACAGTAGCAGCTTCTCCTTCGCTGTCATGTCCTCAGATTGGCCGCTTACCTGGATATCCGAAATCTGCACAGGCAAAGGCAAAGCACATAGTTCATCCACTGGCCAACAGAGTCCTGCACCAAGAGCCCAACTGCACCAGGAACCCAACAGTACCCCTGCACCAGGAGCCCAACTGCACCAGGAGCCCATCTGCACCAGGAGTCCATTTGCACCAGTAATAATAATAATAATCCTTGTATTTGATATAGCACCTTATTACGACCTTATTCACTTTATGGTATATTCTGAGACATTTGAGATGTCTCAAATATACACAGAATATGCCGTAAAGTGAGTGAATTGACAGTAAGTTTTGTGGGCGAAATTGGCAGCGAATACACTGCAGGACTCCTGCACCAGGAGCCCCAAAACAACAACAAACATCAACAACACAATTACATTTGTAAACTGCCTTTCATGTCGGGAGGACATTCCGAGGCACTGAAAAATCGGGGATCAGGACTCCAGTATGGGGTGGGGGGTAGGGTTGGGAGGAGGGAGGGCAGAGAAGTAGGAGGTCAGCTGAAGGCATGATCGAAAAGGAGGGTCTTGAATCGTGCCTTGAAGGAGGTAAGGCAAAAGGATTGGGTTTAGGGGGTCAGCAGGCCAGAGATGTAGGAGGGGGCAAGGCCGTGGACTGCCTTGAAAGTGAGGATGAGGATTTTGAATTCTATCCTCTGAGGGATGAGAAGCCAGTGGAGCCGGACGAGGGTGGGGGTGATGGGGTCACGGAGCCTGGTGCGGGAGAGGACACGAGCTGCAGAGTTGTGGATGATCTGCAGCTTGTGGAAGGAAGAGTTGGGGAGGTTGACAAGGAGGAAGTTTCTGTAGTCGAGCCTTGAGATGCTAAATGCACATATGAGGGGTTTGGCCTGAGGGGTTTGGCCAGTGGGAGAGTCAGGCAATGTTGCGGCGGTGGGGGAAGGCAGAGCGCGTCATGACATGGATATGGGGGAGAAAGGACAGTTGAGGGTCGAACAAGACGCCCAGGTTCCTGACTGGCTTGGTGAGGTGGGATGTGCATCTGTGGATGCTGACGCTGCCAGTGCCTGAGGTGCTGAGGCGCTCGCACGAGCCAATCGTTAGGGCCTCAGTCTTGCTGACATTCAGCTGTAAAAATTTGGCTCTCATCCAGACTTGATGTCTGACAGACAGTCTGTCAGGATGTCAGTTGTCCTGGAATCGAGGGTGGAGGCAGAGAGATAGAGTTGGGTGTCATCCACGTACAGGTGGAAGTTGACCCCATGTTTGCGGATGATGTCACCAAGGGGGAGCATCTAGAGGGTGAAGAGGAGGGGACCGAGGACAGAGCCCTGAGGGACACCGCACAAGATTGTGCGGGGGCTGGAAGAGAAACCGTTGGCGGAGTCAATTTGGAGACGGTGTGAGAGATAAGACCTGATCCATTCAAGGGCTAAACCTGGTGCAAGGGACAGAACCGTTGCACCAGGAGCCCAACAGAAGCTCAACTGCACCAGGAGCCCAACAGTACCCCTGCACCAGGAGCCCAACTGCACCAGGAGACCAAAAGGAACACCTGCACCAGGAGCCCAACTGTACCAGGAGCCCAACTGCACCAGTAGCCCAGTAATACCCCTACATAAGAAGCGACCACAGAAGTAGCTTCTCCTTCGCTGTCAGGTCCTCGGACTGACCGCTCACCTTGATTTCCGAAATCTGCACAAGCAAATGCAAAGCACACATTGAGCACTTGGTCTTGAGGGGGACATGGCAAGAGACAAGCAACCAGTGGTGTACACACTCAGTCTGTGTGTGTGTGTGTGTGTGTACACAATCAGTCTGTGTATGTGTGTGAACACGATCAGTCTGTGTGTGTGTGGACACAATCAATCTGTGTGAGGGTTAATATCAATAGGTAGGAGGGAAACAGCAGGGAATGGGATTAGAGTAGAAAGCTCCAGTGGGGGAGCGAGCACCAGCACAGACAACATGGGGAGAGAGCAGGGAATGGGATTAGAGTAGAGAGCTCCAGTGGGGGGAACGAGCACCAGGACAGATACAGTCACTCGTGATGGGTTTTCTGACGAGAGGGAGTGGCTGCCCTCAACCATTTTATTGTAGAACATTATCCAAAACGTTCTCTGTGCTCCAGCTTGCCTTCAGGGAGTGTTCTGACCACATCAAAGGCCGCTCAGATAAACACAAGATCACAAGAGGTTTGTGTAGAAAAAGCCTTTCAGCAGTCTGATCTGGTCTGCCCACCAGACCTACATCTGCCAGCGCCCAGCCCTGACCAGCCTCCTCTATGAGCCACACACAGGGTCCCTGAGTTGCACTCACACAGCGCTGGTAAGCGGGGTCTCCTTGGGAGCTGAACTGACTCCAAAGTGACGTGCCTAGCAACCGAAAGCCAGACTCGAAGCCAGCCCTCTGTGCCGGTCTCTAGTCCGGTTCCTGAGCCAGACGAGTCCGCAGTATTCCAGGGCACTGCTGATGACAGCACAGCTCGGCCTGGCTCAGCGGCAGGACCTGGAAGGGCAGACCAGCCACTGCGGGTAGTGAATCCTCCCACTCAGCTCCTGTTAACCCTTCAACCCAAAGTCCTAATGGATAAGCTGGTCCTAGCTGGACACGCAGCAGGAAAGCTTGCCAGACAGTGCTATGAATGGCAACCTACGCGGTTTTAACTGGTCAGATTCCAGCAGTTACCCGACACACACGCTGGGGTTCCCAAGCCTTGGCTCTTGCCAACCTGCGCCCGAAACTTTCTGGAATTCTCCAGGGAGGGAGGGAGAGAGAAGAGCGCATTCCATTCCAACAATCTGTCTCTGGGATTTCCATGTGTAGGCGGGAGACATGGAATTCTCAGTTTGGTTTGGATAGTCCTAAACACGGTGATGGGTTTCCGAGTGTGTCAGTCACCCGACTGACCAAAACACAAACCAACCTGGAAGTGAAGGATAATGGTCCAGATCAAGCCTAGGGTTAGCTTGGGGTTTCCATCTGCGATGTCGTCATTCCGAATATTCACCAATCTGACCTGTAACACATCGGAATAACAATCATCCCCCCGGAGTAACAATCACCCCCACCCCCCCCGGAGTAACAATCACATCCTTGGAGTAACAATTACAGCCCCAGAGTAACAAGAGTAACACGTGCTCAGTGCGGGGGTGAGATTGGCCTGGAGTTGGGTGTGACGGTGAGAGAGTGACCAGAGCTGAGCGAGGTGGAGTGAGAGAGATACTGACCTGACGGTGTTTGAGATATTCCAGGGCGATCCCAACATTCTGCAGTTTGTGGAATCGCATTCTTCCCTTCTCACGGGGCTGGGAATACAGAACATAGCCGTCAGACTGAGTCTGAATCTGAGTCACGTCACTCCCCCAACAACAACAAAAAACAGCACAACATTTACTACTTACTGTGATAGTGTACAGCAGGGAAACACAACGACTGTGAGAGAGAGAAAGCAAGAGAGAGAGACACACAGAGAGAGACAGAGAACGAGTGTGAGAGACACACAGAGAGAGACAGAGAACGAGAGTGAGAGACACACAGAGTCAGAGTGCATTGGAGAGAGAGAGAGAAACATAATGAGAGGTAGAGTATGAGATACAGAATGTGTGAGATACAGAGACTGTCAGAAGAGAGTGAGAGAGGGGAGAAGGTGTGAGAAGGTGAGAGACTAAGGTGTGTGAAACACATTGTAAAAAGGCGTGAGAACGAGTGTAATGAGTGTGTGAGGAGGTGTGAGAGTGTGTGTGAGAGTATGAGAGTGTGTGAGAAGGTGTAAGAGTGTGTGAGAGTGTCTGAGGAGGTGTGAGGAGGTGTGAAAGTGTATGAGAGTGTGAGAGAAGCTGTGAGAGTGTGAGGAGGTGTGAGAGTGTGTGGGAGTGTGCGAGGAGGTGTGAGAGTGTATGAGGAGGTGTGAGAAGATGTGAGGAGGTGTGAGAGTGTGTGAGGAGCTGTGAGAGTGTGTGAGTGTGAGAGAAGGTGTGAGATGAAAAAATACCAACATAAAGACATTGTGATGCACTTGGTGACATGGCTTTGCAGAAGGTGTTTAATGAGGTGCTGGAAGAGAGCCTGGTAAACAGTGAGCACTTGGCATTGAGGGAGACATGGCGACGTGCAGGTTAGCAACAAACAAGCAGTGGTGTACAGGTCCATCCGAGTGTGTGAACATGGTACGTCTGTGTGTGTGTGTGTATACGGTCACTCCGTGTGTGTGTGTATGTGTGTGTGTGTACGGTCACTCTGTATGTGTGTGTGGGGGGTGTATATGGTCAGTCTGTGTGGGGGGGTGTGTGTGTATACGGTCAGTCTGTGTGTACATAGCCAGTCTGTGTGTGTACTTTTGTCCCACCTCTGAAGTGTGACTGTGTACACACGAGAGGCTGAAGCTGGCATGGTTGAGTGGACATTCCCACTGATACAGAGAGAGACAGACACTCCCTGACACTGGGTGACTGAGGGAGGAACATGAGGGTGTGAACAGAGCACTGACAGTGGAATTACAGAGGAGGGTTTGACATGGCAATCTTATTTGATCACACACTTGACACAACAGGCTGTTTAACAGCATTCATCAGACTCTGGTCAAAATAAATAAAGGGGGCAATTAATATGAAAAGATAAGGGGTAAAGAGCAGGGAATAGGATTAGAGTAAAGGGCTCCAGTGGGGAAGCGAGCACCAGCACAGACACGATGGGCGAATGGCCTCCTTTCTATAAACCATGTATGCGTGAAATGGGTGGTGGTGGGTCAGACACTATGGGGTGCAGCACAGCACCAGTTTATGGATGGACGATGGCTGATCAGGAGACATTCCTCGAGGGTGAGTGATAGATCGCGAGGCACTCGAAGATGCTGAGTGACTGAGAGACACTCCCTGACACTGGGTGACTGAGAGATGCTGGCAGACATTGGGCAATTACAAAACACTCCCTAACCTGAGATGACTGCGAAAAGCTTTCTAATGCTGAAGTGCTTGCAAAGACGCTCCCTAATGCTGGGTGATTGCGAGAAGCTCCTAATGAGTGACTGCAAGACACTCCCTGATGCTGGCTGAATGGGCGATGCTCCCTGACAATGAGTGATTGCGAGACGCTCCCCGATGATGGGGATTTGGTCCCTAAGTTGTCGCCATGGTTTCATGCTCGCCACAGACCCACTCACCAGCCTCACGTTCTTCATTACGTCCCGTTCCCTCGGCTAAACAGCAAGTGTGGAGCAGGGCAGGGCCGAGAGAGAGGGAGAAGGAGAGGGAGACGGGGGCGAGGGCGGGTAAAAACGGGAGACAACGGCGTGAGGGAACGATGGAGAGGCGGGACGAGAGGAGTGGAGGGGATGTGGGAGAGGAAGGGAGGAGGAGGGACGAGGTAGAGGAAGGTTAGGGTACAGTTCAGCAAACAAGAAAAGGGACAGAATACAAAGCAGCGGAAATAAAGCAACATTTCACTCCCTCCCCCCCGTGACTGCAACCCCAACCCGCCCCCCACCCCCCCACCACCTCTCACCAACCCCAATCAGGTCATTCAGAGCTCCACACCAGGCTCCATGACCCCATCACCCCCATCCTCGCCTGACTCCAGTGGCTCCCCATCCCCCAGAGGATAGAGTTCAAAGTCCTCGCCATTAAAGCCCTCCATGGCCTTGCTCCTCCCTACCTCTGGGACCTGCTAACTCCATACCTACCTGTCCGCTCCCTCCACTCAGCGGGCTCTGGCCTGATCTACAACCCCTCCCCCACCCGGCTGTCCCCACCATCGGAGGGCCGGGCCTTCAGCCTCTCTGCTGCCACCCTTTGGAAATCTATTCCACAGTCCCTTCGCCTCGCCCCCTCCTTCAAGTCCCATCTCAAGACCCTCCTCTTCAACCGCACCTTCAGTCACCCTCCTCGCACAACCCCCCCCCCACCCCGGGGGGATAACCCCTCACAGGGTGACTGGCCCCCTACCATCTGACTATCCCTTCCTCCCCACCCCCATGTGACTGCCTGTAGGGCGTCAGGTCTGAGTGTGTGTGTGTGTGGGGGGGTAATCACGGCCGCAGATGGCTGACATAGAACCGTTGAAGGCCCAGCAAGATATTTAACCTTCACACCGAGATATCAGCTATCACACATCCAGGAGACATCTGACCCCATCTCTGTGACGTGTGTTACAGGACTGAAAGGCACTGGTTCTCACTCGCAAAGACTGGCAGTGAGTGCCACGTGTGGAAGGCTCTCTGCCAACGGCATTGCATGGGGAAAAACAGCTGTGGTTAGACACCGGTCCCCAGATCTCCAGGCTACTCACCAGTGAGTCCCCAGACAGGACCTCGAGCAGTGAAATCAGGTTATGTCCATCACGTAAATCTTCGTAGAGGTCATCCACGCTCTGCTGGGCCTGGGCGAGACAGAGTGTACACTTTATAATAATTATCATATAATAATCCTTGCATTTGATACAGCGCCTTATCATGTTGTTGAGTCGTAACAAAGTGCGTCACAGAATATACTGTAAAGTGAATTCACTGTGTATTTCGTGGGTGAAACACGGCAGCCAATTGCGCACAACAATGTCCCACAAACAGTTTTATGGATCGAGTGACCAAATTATATATTTTTGAAGGGATTATTACCCCCAGAAAAGTGATCCGCCAATCGACTAACAACCGGGTTCCAACTTACTGCTCGGGAAACAGAGGCTGGTGGAGTAAGAAACCATGCCCCGCCCAGGAATCAAACCCAGGTCCTCTCACTTGTGAGGTGAGCGCGCTAACCACTACGCTTTATACCCCTTTCTACACCCAACCTTCACACCCCCACTATTCGCCTCACATCCACCACACCTCTCAATTCCCCCACTTCACACCCACCCTCCGCCCCCACCCTCCACATTCACCCTTCACACCCAATCTCTGGAATCCTTGAGAGATGAGGGAGAGGGAGAAGAGGAGGTGGAAGCAGGAAGGGAATGAGGTGCTTCTGTATCGCTGGAATAATTTATTGAGGACCTCAGCTACAGGAGAACCAATGCCATTGAGAGCCATTACAGCTCAAGTCACATTCATCAGTGGTGGCGGCTTACACAGATGTAACCTGAGACATTTCCTGTTCTCTAATACCATCATTGGTGCTGGCCCTCTGTTCACATTGCGTAGTGAATGTGACTGCACCCGTACATAACCAGAGTGACATTTTGAATCATAAATAAAACATTCTATGGATTAGATTAACCATAAATGTCATCACAGTCATTTATTAAGCAATGAAAAAGAATGAGCCCATTGTAAGTGGGAGGAACAAGCAGCTCGGTGTCATGCAGAGCAAACACAGCCATGCTGTCGGGGATCAAGGCTACAGAGCTTCTGGGGGGTGGAGAACAGATTAAATGGATGCTGGAGCATGTGAAGTGAGAGGTGATAACAGCCAACATTGCGAGTTTAATCTGAATCGTAAATCCACCCAACTATAACCAACCCTAACCGTAACCCAACCCAAACTATAACCCAACCCTAACCATAACCCAACCATAACACAACCCTAACCATAACTCAACCCTAACCATAACCCAACCATAACACAACCCTAACCATAACTCAACCCTAATCATAACCCAACCCTAACCCAACTATAACTCATCCCTAACCATAACCCAACCCAAACCCAACTCTAACTCAACCCTAACCATAACCCAACCCTAACCATAGCCCAACCCTAACCATAGCCCAACCCTAGCCTAACCCTAACCATCACCCAACCATAACCCAATCCTAACCATAACCCAACCCTAACCATAACCCAACTATGCCCACCTCTAACCATAATCAAACCATACTGAACCATACCAACCTTAATTCTAACAAAACCCAACCCAACCCAAATATAACTAACCATAACCAAACCGAACCGTAACCAACTCTCACCATAACCAAACCCAATCCATAAAGAAATTAACCATAAACACAACCCCAGTCGTAACTCCAAACCACAACCCTAACTCAAGCTCCAGCCTTAACGACAAACCCCAGCCTTAACACCATACCCCACCCTTATCCCATTACCCCAACCTTAACCTGAACCCCACCTTTACCCGAACCCCTGTTCCTGCTGTGTAACGAGTGCCAGACAATCAATCCACAATGTGTTAGCCCCAGTTGTGCACCAACCTCTCAGAAAAAGAACCACAGAACAAGAGAGTCACATACCTCCGCTCTCCAGTGCTGAAAGAGAGGAGTGAGGGCAAAGAGAGAGAGAGAGAGAGGCAGAGTATGAGTGAGAGAGTGTGAAAGTCAGAGAGTCAGTGAAAGAGTGTGAGAATGAGAGTGTGAGAGGCAGAGTATGAGATTGATGGAGAGAGGGAGAGAGAAAGTGAGAGAGAGATTCAGTGAAAGAATCAGAGAAGGTGGACACAGGACACAGAATGAAAGAGAAAGTAAAAAAGACAGGAAGAAAGGGGGGAAAAGAAACAAAGGGTCACAATTAATCTTTTCCTGCATCGTTACAGTATCAGAGGGACAATAAAACACAGAGTGAAAAATACAGTAAGACACACAGTGACAAGAGGCAGTTACAATACAGTGACAGATAGTGTAACACACACAGTGACAGAGACAGTAACACACACACAGTGACAGAGACAGTAACACACACAGTGACAGTAACACACACATTGACAGAGGCAGTTACACACACAGTGACAGATAGTGTAACACACACAATGATAGAGGCTGAATGCGCCTTGAGTTTGATGTCAGGCTTGAGATGGGCAGAGATGTTCAGCACAGATTCTCCGTCTTACGAGGGTGGAATCTGAAAAGGTCTGAAAACCACTCACTATTATGGAGGAATTGTGTGATTCTGTCAGCAATACCGGAGTGACACACTGGCTCTCAGATACCCCCTGTGTGGCAGACTGTGTCAGGGGTTACCAGCTCGGGATAGTTAATAATAATCCTCGACTTTGATATAGCTCCTTATCATGACGTTCAGACGGCTCAAAGCACTTCACAGTGTATATTGTAAAGTGTGCATTTTGTGGGTGAAATGCGACAGACAATTGCACACAGGAGTGTCCCACAAACAGTCATGGATTGAGCGACCAAATTATTATTATTATTTATTTTTCGAAGGGATTATTACCCCAGGAAAAGCATTCCGCCCACCGGGTTTCCTACTTACTGCTGGGTAAACAGAGTGCGTGTGGAGTAAGGAAGCGAACGTTTCGCCCAGGAATCAAACCCAGGTCGTCTCTCTTGCAAAAGCGACCACGCTAACCACTGCGCAACTTTCTGATTCCCGAGAGGAATAAACATTGTGCTATTATTCTGAGCTGAGGGAGGGAGGGAGGGAGGGAGGTTGGGCGTTGGCCTTGTGACTCACTCTGCTTGTTTCAACGGTTGTTGGAAACACTGAAGTTGGAGACTGAGAAGGCAGAGAGCATTCCTGTGGCTTTGCAGCCAACGCCCAGCTTGCCTCCGCCTCCGCCTCCCATCCCAGTGCTGCCTGAGGCCACGGCCAGTCCGACGCGAGCCCACCTTGGCAGGCGGCTCGGCACACAGCTCGGCACACACCTCTCAGAACACACACCTCGGTGCACACTGGCAGCACATAACTTGCCACACCGGTGACGCTCACCCTGGCACACACTGGCGATGGCACACATTAACTTGGAATTCACTGAATCACAATGCAGAGCCAATGCAGGTTTGAGAACGCTGGATTCAGCAACAACAACAATATTGCATTTGTACAGCACCTTTCACATCAGGAGGACGTTGCAAGGCACAGGACAGTTATAGGTTTGCACCCGAGCTGGGGGTTGGGGTCAATAGGGGGTGGGAAAGTAGCTGAAAACAACCTCAAAGGGGAAGGTCTTGAGATGAGCCTTTTTTTTCTCTTTTTTATTATTAATATAAAACCATAATAACCCTTGCATTTGATATAGCGCCTTACCACACCATTGAAACTCAAAGCGCTTCACAGGACAGACTGTAAAGTGTAGTGACTGCCTATTTTGTGGGCAAAACATTATTATTTATAACAATATATTATTAATAACAATAATTATTTATTATTATGAGATTCTGAAGTAAATTGAGATATTTTATCATTTTATTCTTTATCGTGTAATGATATTGTTTTGTTCTGAGGTAAGTTGAGGTCATTTTATTCTTTATTATTTAATTATTATAATCTTATTCTGAGGTAGATTGCGATTGGCTGCGGTGGGTGAGTCAGTAACCGGAGGATATCAATTAAGGATCGTCACCAGAAGGCAAGGTTATCAGGACTGGGCGGAATCACAGAAACAGCTTTAAAAGATGATTCAAGACGAGGTTGAAACATTATGAATATAATAGGGTTTGGGGGGAAATGGGCAGTAAACGGTGAATGATTTCACCCAGCCCCACCCCAAGTTAACACACACAGCTCCGTGTTAACACTGAGCTCCCGCGCACACAATAACAGCGAGCGAGACGCACACTCGGCGAGATACACAGTTGAGCTTGCCACCCACTATCACAATTATGCACTATTACACACAATTACATACAGAGGCGTAGCTAGCGATGAAAATTTTGGATGGGCACCAACTTCCGGTGGCGAGGCAATGACCAAAGGTTTCCACTCTCTCTCGAGTCGAGTAGAGAGCCAGAACGGGAGGTATGAGAGCAATGGGTGGGGTAGGTGCTAAATGGGTGAGCATAACCTACCCAGGTCCGTCCTTGGCTAAGCCCATGATTACCCACCATTATGCACCACAATTACATACTATTACACAGCATTACACACTATTGCACTCTAGGCTGTTGCACCCCTATTGTGCACTATTTGCACACCGTTGCACTCGACCCACCTTCATCAGGTGCTTGTTGACCCATTTCGTGAACGTCTTCTTCTGCACTCGGTCTCGTTCGTCTGTGGAGGAAAATAAAATCCAGTCAGATCCTCCATCGAGGCCGTGGCCACCTTGCTAACGGCCAGGAGACAAAGGGGTCTGGAGTAAACCGGGTTCTGGAGTAATGGTTGATGTCCAGGATTAGTCGTCTTGTTGATGGTTGGTGGGTGAGGAGCTACAGTGCTAGAGGGAGCAAGATTCCATCAGGAACATTAATACTGATGATTATTTGGCTGAAACATGTGGAACACATGTGATAAATGGAAAAAGAGTCAATAGTAACTACTTACTATGACAACCGACCCTCCCCACCGATCATCCCCAATAACTGACCCCAGTGGCCATCCCCACCGACTGTCTACACTGACCGTCCACGCTAAACCCGCAGCCTGATACTCAGCCCAGCACAACCCGGAAACTTGTACACATCTTGCCCACCTCCCGTAGACAACAACAAATTACATGTCAGGAGGATGTGCCAAGGTGCTGGACAGTCCGGGATTTGAACCCGAGCTGGGGGTTGGGATCAGGAGGTGTGGAGGGCAGGGAGGGTGAGGGTAGGAGGGTGACCGAAGGTTTGGTAGAAGATGGTCTTGAAATGGGCCTTGAAGGAGGCATGGAAGAGGGTGAGGTGAAGGGAATGTGGGATAGAGTTCCAAAGGGTGGGGGACAGAAAGGCTGAAGGCTGATGGTGAGGCTGGGTAGGGCGGGGGAACATGGAGCAGGCCGGAACCCGTTGAGTGGAGGGAAACCCACTCCAATTTCAGCCTCCTCCTTGCAGTGAGCAGCGCGACTGAGTGCCAACATAGCTCAGCCTCTCTTAGAATTAAATATATTATCCCAAACCCGGGATCATCCCAGTGACTACGTGCTGCACCCCTCTCTCCATCTCCAATGACATCCTTCCTGTAATGGAGCATTCAAACCTGACTCATCATATTGGCATCCCCACAGCAGGCTGAGCCCTCTCCGCTGGTGCCCCATTTCCTGTCTAATCTGTCTGATCATATCACCCCACACCACATATGAGTGACTCACGTACAAACCGATAGCTGCCGGGCACGTGAAGACTCTCACATTAAAGCGAATCTTGCTCTATATCACAGTGCCCAGACCTTGTACTGGGTCCAAACTTCATAAATAACCCTGGCGTTGGATGTAACTCTTTATCACGTCGTGAGCTGCCTCAAAGCGCTTCGCAATTATCAGGGAGTATTGGCACATTTCTGGGCACCCAATGTGAGACCGTGGGCATCTGGGATGTGTGGATCTGCTGGGCTTAGTTAGTAGCGCTCTCACTTCTGAGTCTGAAGATATTAAGTTCAAGTCAGGGAGTTTGTGCTCGTAATCTAGCCTGACACTCCAGTGCAATCCGGGGGGATAGTCCGTGGAGAGAGAGAGAAATCGCGCAAGATGGCGGGGGAGTTGGGTGGGGTAGGAGGGACAGTCCAAGGGGATGTCCACGGCAGAACCCCAGTTCTGTATTCAAACCACACACATACAAGCTACCAGAGTCATAATATAATGTATATAATAACAATAATCCTTGCATTTGATACAGCGCCTTGTCACACCGTTGAGACGTCTCAAAGCGCTTCACAGAATATACTGTAAAGTGGAGTGACTGTGTATTTTGTGTGGCAAAATAATCAAATAATTCCGGACCGTAACACATACAAGGTAAAATGCCGAAACATGTCGAAGGTTGTGTCCATTTGCAAATGGCGACGTCCCACAAACAGCCACGAATTGAACGACTGATCTTATTGCCTTGCACGATTTCTCTTTTCCTCGATCAGCCGGGTATCCGATACACGTGTAAATCCATTACCGTGCTTAAAAGACTTTAACCACTTTAAGAGTTCCAGATATGGCAGGCACCTAGACACGGAAATTTCCACGTCTGGAACAGAATCCACTCTCCCCGGAGGGAGGCAGTCTGCTTATTTAATTCTGGAGAGTATTAGGCGCAGGTTGGTGAGAGCCAAGGCTTGGGGACCCCAGAGTGCAAGTTGGGATAATTGCTGGAGTCTAACCAGCTAAAACCACAGTTTCCTCGTGAAAGCAATTGTCTGGCAAGCTTCCTGCTGCTTGTCTGGCTAGGACCACCCTACCTGTTAAGGCCTGTGGCTTGCAGAGTTAACAGGAGCTGAGTGGGAGGATACCCTGACCCCGGTGACTGGTCTGCCCTTCCAAGTCCTGCTGATGAGCCAGGTTGGCTGTGCTGTCATCAGCAACGCCCTGGACTACAGCAGACCTGCCTGGCTCAGGAGCCAGATTACAGACCACAAGAGGGTGGGCTCGATTCTGACATTCCCTTTAGGAGGTTCTTTAACATCCACCTGAACAGGCACAGACTGGATCCTCAGGTGAACATCTCATCCTCTAACGATGCAGCCCTGCTCCAACCACTGTCAGTCTGGACTGTGCACCATGACACATCATCTTGTCAACTATCAGACTGGGGATTTAGTAACACCTGGAGTGAACATCCTGTTGCTACATCACTGCAGACGACATTGCTCTTTCCCCATTGTGTCTGCGCTGGTGCTCGCTTCCCCCACTGGAGCTCTCTACTATAACCCCATTTCCCTGCTCTTTTATAATCTTTCACCGCACGTTACATGTTTTTATAGTCTCAGATCCTGACAGGGTCGGCTGCCAAAACATTCCACGTTCCTGATAATTCTCTGCTTCAACAAGTTCCCTGTAACCTCCCTGTTAACTCTTACAGCGACACTCCTGAACCTCCTAATCCTCCACAGCCCAGTCAGGTACACGCCGTGGCCGTGGATCAAGTCTGATAACTAACAGCACGAAAGCTCATGATAAGCTGTTGTGCCCAGTAGACCCTTGTGCCCTCCGTTCCACCATTAGCGGCCGCACTTTCAGCCACGACACCCCGAAACTCTGAAATATTCTCCGGCAACCCCCTCCGCCTTGTCCCCTCCCTCCTCCTGAAGACCTTCCACTCCGATCGTGCCTACGGTAACCTCCCCACGGCTCAGCTTCATGCTCCGCCATTATCAAGCGCTCTGGGTCGCTACCCCGCCTGAGGGACGCCATATAAACGCATGTTGATGTTATTGGTGGCGGTGAGACAACCAAGGTATGCCCACGAGATGCCCGACTGTGCCCAGGAAACTATCGGACCGTGCTCACTAGAGCCCCTGGCCTGTGCCCAATAGATCCCCAGGGCTGTGCCCACTAGATGCCACGGGCTGTGCCCAGGAACACCCAAAGTTAACAGCCGAAGAGGAAGCAGTAAACGGAAATTTCCTGAATAGATTTACAGCATTAACAACGCCTCAACCGCAGCAATATAATTAACCCTTTCCCTCCACCCTTCTCCGCGACTTCCCAAACCCACACATTTAAATAAATACCTTTCCTGCCTTCTGTGGATTTTAACATGTCCAGATAGTGCCTGTCGTCGGAAGGCAGTCTCCTGCTCGCTCCATTTGGAGTGGCTTGTTGTTGCCTGGGCATTGCTCTGCCTGTCGGTCGGGCTGTCCTCTCTGAGTGCTGTCTGTCAGTCTGGAGCTCTCTGTGCGCTGTCTGCGAGGCTGAGCTGAGCTGACTGTGCTGACTGAGTGCCTCCTCTGTGCTCGCTTTGTCCGCTCACAGCCTGCCTCCTCTCGCTCAAGAGAGAGAGACTCACACAGACACGCCCAACGCCTGAAAGGTGTGGTGTGGAGCAACTGGGAAGGTGCGGCTCGCACCCAGCACAGCTCAGGAATGTCTCCACAGCTGACAGAGCGCGCGCGGACCGCACGGAGCGCGCGCGGACCGCACGGAGCGCGCGCGGACCGCACGGAGCGCGCGCGGACCGCACGGAGCGCGCGCGGACCGCACAGATTACATGTGTATAGCACCTTTCACATCGGGAGGACGTCCCAAGGCGCTGGACAGACTACAGCGTTTCAGACCCGAGCTGGGGTTGGGGGGTAAGGGAGGGGAGGGGGAAGTGGGGTGGCCAATGGCATGTTCGAAGAGGAGGGTCTTGAGGCGGGACTTGAAGGAGGCTAAGGAGGGGGTGAGGCGGAGTGACTGGGGGATGGAATTCCAGAGGTTGGGGGCAGAGTGGCTGAAGGCTCTCCCGCCAATGGTGGGGTGGGTGGGTCGGGGGACGTGGAGCAGGTCAGAGCCGACTGAGCGGAGGGAATGGGTGGGTTGGTAGGGGGTTAGCAGGTCGCAGAGGTAGGGTGGGGCAAGGCCAGGGAGGGCTTTGTAGGTGAGGACCAGGATCTTGAACTGGATCCTCTGAAGGATAGGGAGCCAATGGAGTCGGGTGAGAGTGGGAGAGATGTGGTCACGGAGTTTGGTGCGGGAGAGGACACGGGCTGCAGAGTTCTGGGTTATCTGCAGCCTGAGGAGGGAGGGGTTGGGAAGTGCCGACAAGCAGAGCGTTTGCACAGCCCACAGAGAGCGCACACAGCCCACACGTAGATCACACAGACCACACACAGTGCACAACAAACAACAACTTGCATTTGTATAGCACCCCTCACGCAGGGCAGGGTCCCAGAGCGCTTGAGCCAGCATGCGCAGAGCGTACACACACACACCGCAACAACAACAACAACTTGGATTTACACAGTGCCCTCCACGCCGGACAGCGTCTCAGAGCGTCTCAGAGCAGACAAAGGGCACAGTACACAGTTCGCAACGTTTCAATCACAGAGTCTAATGACCAGCACATATTTTAACACCTTTCACATCGGACACCAGCGCCTTGGGACGTCCTCCCGACGTGAAAGGGGTGTATATGGAGGGTGTGTGCGTGAAGGGTGTGTGTGGAGGGGGTGTAGAGGGTGTGTGTGTGTGTCTATGTAGGGGTCTGTCTGAGTGTGGCGGAGGGGCTGTGTGTGGAGAGGGTGCATATGGAGGGTGTGTGTGTGAAGGGTGTGTGTGGGTGTGCGTGGAGGGGGTGTAGAGGGTGTGTGTGTGGAGGGCTGGTGTGAGTGTGGAGGGGGTGTGTGTGTGGAGGTAGGCTGTGTGGAGAGTGTAGGTGTGTGTGTGGAGGGGGTGTGCGCAAGGGGTGTGTTTGGAGTGGGGGCGTGTGCAGGGGGTGTGTATGGAGGTGGTGTATGGGGTAGGTATGGAGTTGGGGTTGTGTGTGGGGTGTGTGTGTGTGTGTGTGTGGAGTGTGTGTTGGGGGGCGGCGGGGGGTTATGTGTGGGGGGGGTGGGGGGGGGGTACATTATTCTATATATAAACACCCTGAACCCCAACCCCATTTGGCTTCAACCTTTAATTTACTCCTGGAATCAGTTATTCTATTCATACGACACCCCACCTCCTCCCACTTTCTTTGAACTCTGGAATTAGATTGCGTCCTGTAAATCACTCCCAGGATTTGTTACTCTATATATAATTCCCCCAAAACATCCCCTTGGATTAGATTCCAGTCCGTCAATCACTTCTGAGGGGAGAGATTTTGTAGTGTGAGCGATGTGAACTCTCTCTCTCTCTCAATCTCTTCGTCTCGTTTCCCCCCCCACCCCCGCCCCACGCTTTGAAATCCCACCTAAAGGGGGTGGGTGGGTGGGGGTGGAGGGTGTGTGTGTGTGTTTGTGTGGATGCGGGGGGGTGGAGAGGGGGTAGTGTGGGTTTGAGCAGTGTGAGTGGGAGCGGTGGGAGCGGAGTGAGGGCAATGTGGTGTCAGTGTCATGGACAGTGTGTGTTACCCGTTTGTCCCGACAGACAGACAACAACAACACGTTACACTTGTGTGGCACCCTTCACGTCAGAAAGACATCCCAGTCCCCCAGATGGACCCTCCCTGAGAACAGATCGACCTGTTCAAGTGGCAGCTAACTCCATCATAATCGTTGCCTCCAGCTCAATCCATATCAACACAGAGCAAATATACACACCAACACACACACCAAAACATGCAACAGTACGTGCACCAGCACACACGCCAACGCACCTGCCGACACACACACCAGCACACACACCAGCACACACACCAGCACACACATGCAACAGTACGTGCACCAGCACACACACCAACACACGTACCAACACACGTGCCAACATACACACCAGCACACATACCAACACACATACCGACACATGCAACAGTACAGGCACCAATACACACACCAACACACACACCAACACATGCAACAGTACATGCACCAATACACACAACACACACACCAGCACACACACCAACGCCAACGCGCACACCAATGCACACACACCAACACATACAACAGAACATGCACCAACATACACATCAGCTCTGTCCCCTGGACAAAAAAAGACCAAGGTCCATCCAGTTCGCTTTCGGTTATCCTGACAGCACATGTCACCTCCCAAACTGTAGACTGTATCCCGGGATAATGTTAACACAAATCTATGTAATCTGCTTTTGAAAGAATCAGCACTTTCTGCTTCCACCGTCTCCCTCACCCACACACTGGGCCCTCTCTGTACCCACACACTGGGCCCTCTCTGTACCCACACACTGGGCCCTCTCTGTACCCACACACTGGGCCCTCTCTGTACCCACACACTGGGCCCTCTCTGTACCCACACACTGGGCCCTCTCTGTACCCACACACTGGGCCCTCTCTGTACCCACACACTGGGCCCTCTCTGTACCCACACACTGGGCCCTCTCTGTACCCACACACTGGGCCCTCTCTGTACCCACACACTGGGCCCTCTCTGTACCCACACACTGGGCCCTCTCTGTACCCACACACTGGGCCCTCTCTTTACCCACACACTGGGCCCTCTCTGTACCCACACACTGGGCCCTCTCTGTACCCACACACTGGGCCCTCTCGGTACCCACACACTGGGCCCTCTCGGTACCCACACACTGGGCCCTCTCTGTACCCACACACTGGGCCCTCTCTGTACCCACACACTGGGCCCTCTCTGTACCCACACACTGGGCCCTCTCTGTACCCACACACTGGGCCCTCTCTGTACCCACACACTGGGCCCTCTCTGTACCCACACACTGGGCCCTCTCTGTACCCACACACTGGGCCCTCTCTGTACCCACACACTGTGCCCTCTCTATACCCACGCACTGTGCCCTCTCTGTATCCACACACACCCTCCACTCTGTGCCAGCATCTTTACAGGTACTTAGGAAATGTTAAGACGAAAAAAGACCAAGGTCCATCCAGTTGGCTTTCCACCATCCATCCTGGCAATCGCATGCGGGTGTCATGTCCTGAACCACTCGCTCACATACTGTGTCCCCAAATATTATTTCCTAAAAGAAACCGGTCAAATTTGCATTTCATTATCCTTGCATTTGATACAGCGCCTTATCACGTCATTGAGACATCTCAAAGCACTTCACGGGACACACTGTAAATTCGATTGACTGTGTACTTTGTGGACAAAACGCAGCAGCTCACTGCGCACCGAGACGGCCCACGAACAGCCGTGGAGCGAGTGACCAATTTTATTTGGGGGATTGTTGGCCAGGACACGGGAGAGAGAAATTCCCTTCTCTTTTCGAGTAGTGCCATGGGATCTTTAACGTCCACCTGAACAGCCAGACGGGACTGGGTTTTTTACGTCTTATCCGAAGGACGGCACCTCCGACAACGCAGAGCATACTCGCAAGGCACTGGAGTGTCAGCTTAGACCATGTGAGTTCAAGTCCCGACCTGGGGCTTGAACCCACAACCTTCTGACTCTGAAGCGAGAGGCTGACACACATTTGAAAGAATTTACACTTTCTGCTTCCACCATCTCTCTAGGGAGCGTGTTCCATAGATATCTATGGAACAGGCTCCCTAGAGATACGGACCCATACAGTGCCAGCTTGGTGCCATCTCTACACGCAACAACAACAACAGCTTGCAGTTATATAGTGCCCTCCACACAGGGTAGTGTCTCAGAGCGCGTAACAGTGGCGCCACCTGACTCCGAGCTGGGGGGGGGGGGAGGTGGCCTTCAGGCAGGACTTGAGTGCATTGGAGTAATCCAAGCGACAAACACATGCACAAGGTTTTCGGCTGCTTTTGGGAGAAGGTACGGTCGGAGGTGGAAGAAGATGTTCCTGGTCAGGGACCAGATGTGGGGGAGGAAGGACAGTTGGGGGTCGAACCAGATGCCTAGGTTGTGCACTGGTTCGGTGAGTCTGAGGGAGAGCTCAGGGAGGTTGAGGAGTTTAGATCCACAGGAGTGAAGACATTGATGGGAGCCAAGGAGTATGGCTTCCATCTTGTCCTCATTCAGCTGCAGGAAGTTTGCAATCATCCAGGCCCTGATGTCTGCCAGACAATCTGATAGAACATCGGTGGACCTGGAGTTGGTACTGGAGGAGGGAAAGTAGGTTTGTGTGTCATCCACATACATGTGGAGGTTTACCCCGTATCTGCGGATGACATCACCTCGTGGGAGCATACAGATAAGGAAAAGAAGAGGGCCAAGGAAGGAGCCCTGGGGTACCCTGCAGGTGACCGGGCGGGGGGGGTGGGAGGAGAAATCATTTGCTGAGATGAAATGGAGGCGGTTGGTTAAATAGGACTCGAACCGTGCGAGTGCCACTAAGGTGGATGAAGGAGGAGAGGCGGTGAAGGAGAACGGCATGGTCGACTGTGGCAAATGTGTGAGAGAGATCCACATGTTGCCAGCTCTGTACCCTTTCTATACCCACCCACACAGCACATCTGCCCCTGGAGGTAAGCGTTGACCTCTTCTTCTCGGCTGTAGGTGAGCCAGGCTGAGGTACTGACGTGCTGCTCTGTGTAAAGGTGTTGCCACATTGTGACCAGATTCCCTGGGTACTGGCTTCCTCGCTCCTGAGATGAGAGTAGTGTCCACGGCCAGGCTGGGAGCAACTGATTGATCCCAGCTTCCGTGTTCCTGCTCTCTCCCTCTCTCCCTCTGCCTCATGGGGTGTTCTCCTGGCTAGTCTTTGGACTCTCCGCCCCGCAGTCTCAGAGCGTCTCGTGTTACAAGCCATCATTTCTATATCAGACACTGCTACCACGGCACACAGCCAGAGCCAAGTTCACAAACCACTCCCTCTGCTCATAAATAAAACCTAATGTACATCAATAAAAACCGCAGCTCCTCGAGGTCTGCCAGGAAAATGTACCCCGGCGGGGCCCCCCCATCAGCAGCAGCGGCAACTAGAACTGGGCTGGAACCGACAAATAAAAAGGGCAACAGCATGTTTCCAACCAGATTCCGGTCCCCTTTCAGCAGCCGTCTTAAGCCTCCCCGTCAAAATAGGGGGAGAAAAAGAACTTTCCATTGTCGGAAACGCGGCAGACAATTTGCACTCACTCACAGCAATATTCCACACACAGTCATGCAGCGAATGACTAACTTTATCCGGGGGAAATTGTCGGGAGAAGCCACCCCACCCCAACACCACACCACTCCCTCCCCCGCCCCAACCCTGATAGCAACACGGATCTTTAGTGTATTTGTTTGAGTGTATTTGCACATCAAAGTGCTTGTATTTACAGCTCGACAGTGCCCAATACTGTATTTACACATCAAGAATAACAGTAAATGGCATTTATGTAAACGCCTTTCGCATTGGGTAGGGACGAGTTATAAGTTATAAGTTATACAAGTTATAAGTTGCAAATAAAGCAGGGGTTTGGATTCGGGAGGGGGTAGAGGCCAAGGGGGATGGAGGGCCAGTGGAGCCAGGCGAGGATGGGGGGTGATAGGCTAACGGAGCCTGGTGCAGGAGAGGACATAAGCTGTACGGTTGTTGATGGTCTGCCATTTGTGGAGGGAAGAGTTGGGCGGGCAGAGAGTTGGCATAGTCCATCCGGCACATGATGAAAGCGTAGATAAGGGTCCTGACGGCCTGAGGGGAGTACCAGGGCATTTGCGGGAGTAAGAGACAATGCAGGAGGCGATACGGGCAAGGGTGTCGAGGATATTAGACAGTGAGTTGCGAAGGAGAGTGACTGAGGAGTTAAGGTCGTTGTAGGAAGAAGCCCAGAGGTGCAGGGGTTCAAAAGAGGGAGTGGGGAGGTTTGTTTCTGGGGTGGAAGGAGGTGGAAGTGGGTTGGGCGGCAGTGAATATGATGGAGGAGTTAAGGGAGTGGTCCAAGGCGGCTTTATCAGTGATGGTGATGTCCGAGACGGTAAGGCCCCAGGTAATCACCAGGTCAATGGGGTGAGCGTGGGTGTACAACAAGATTCCATTTATAAAGCGCCTTTCACGTCGGGAGGACGTCCCAAGGCGCTGCACAGTTGGGTCAGGACCCGAGCAGGGGGGAAATGGTCAGGGTGAGGGGAGGGAAGGGAGGGAGCGAGGAGGGGGAAGAGAGTCGAGAGGGGAGCTGAAGGCACGGTCAAAGAGAATATAGGGTGTAGGCGGTGGAGTTAATGTGGAGCTTTGCTGTATTTCCATAAAGACCTGCTTATTTGACAATCAGGGGTGTGACCTTCTCTGTAATCACTTGAACTGAGCAAACCTGTCCTACTTTGTACACACCACCCTCTGCGCTGTACTCCACACCCACCCCCCGCTGCTACATACACACCACCCCACCCTCCTCACTGTGGCCCGGGTTCAATTCCCGACCAGGGAAAAAACCTTAGGCAAGTCTCCTTACTCCACTCGCCTCTATTTACTTAGCAATAAGAAGGAACCAAGATGTTAGCCAATTTCTGTTTGTGGGACACTGTTGTGCGTTTCACCTACAAAATACACAATCAATTCACTTTACAGCACAGTATATTCTGTGAAGGGCTTTGAGATGCCTTAGCAGCAAGGATTATTATGATTATTAAACGACCAAAGAGATAGAGAGAGTAAGTGAGGGAGAGATGCACGTGTAGATGGAACCTGCTAGCGCAATCTGGAACATCTCCACGTTGATGGAAACATAAATAATCTGTAAGCGGACACCAGTCACCCACAGCCACCCACTGAAATGTCTTCCCGAGCAGATGTGCGGACCGACACCATCAATGAACATGGTTCACACCTCAGCAACAGCTTCTTCGCAACCTCCTCTTCTCCAATGTAACATGTCTCTGTCTATCTCCATGTCTCCACATGTCTCTGTGCCTCCCTATGTCTCTGTGTGTGTGTCTCCGTCTGTCTCTCCGTGTCTCTCTCTATGTCCTGTGGAGTCCTGTAGCTCAGTGGTTAGATCATTTGCTTTGCAAGCGAGAGACCTGAGTTCAATTCCCGGCAGAGGGCGAAACCTTGGGCAAGTTTCCTTACTCCACACAGAGCCTAATAATAATCCCTCCAAAACCAAAAACAATAACAAATTGGTCATTTTCATTCTACGACTGTTTGTGGGTCATTGCTGTGCGCAATTGGCTGCCGCGTTTGCCCACAAATATACAGTCAATTCACTTTACAGTGTGTTCTGTGAAGCGCTTTGGGACGTCCTCCCGACGTGAAAAGTGCTATATCAAATGCAAGGATTATTATTATTATTATTATGTCTCCACGTGTCTCTCTCTCTCTCTATGGCTCCACATTGCTCTCTGTCTGTCTCCAAATGTCTCTCTGTGTCTCGATCTCTGCGTCTCTCTGTCTTTCTCTATATCTTGCTGTCTTCATGAACATAATAATAGTCCTGACATTTGATACAGGGTCTTATCACCTGGAGAGGTTGTCTCAATACGCTTCTGTGATCGTATGTTTGTCGGTAAACAACCAATTTGTGCACATGAATGTCCCACAAGCGCACAAGCGTGAAGCGTTAATCATCTGGAGATTGTGAGCCTGGATCTTGGAACAAATTCCCATCTGTATCATAACAGTGGATACAGAGGGTGAAGTCCTGCAGTTCAGTGGTTAGAGCACTCGCCTTGCAAGCGAGAAGACCTGGGTTTGATCCCCGGGCAGGGCAAGTTTCCTTACTCCACGCGCCTCAGTTTACCGAGCAGTAAGTAGGAACCCGGTTGTTAGTCGATTGGCGGATCGCTTTTCCGGGGTAATAATCCCTTAAAAAAATGTGTGGTCACTCAATCCACCACCGTTTGTGGGACCTGCTGTGTGCAATTGGCTGCCGCGTTTCGCCCACAAAATGTACAGTCAATTCACTTTACAGTATATTCTGTGAAGCGCTTTGAGACATCTCAAACACGTGATACGGTGCTGCATCAAATGCAAGGATTATTATTATTATAAAACACCTTTCTCTATCTCTAGCAACAGAGTTTATCAAACTCCTACACACACACACACACACACACACACATTTCCTCGGGCAGGCAGCTCCTTACAAAATACCAAACTGAGTTCAACATCAAGACGGAACTAAACAATTTGTATGTCTCTGATCTTTGAGTGCACAAGCCAGTTTTTCTGCCCATTTTACAAATAAATTGTCTTGGAGTTAATTATCATGAGCTCGCCACAATCAGTGCATCCTAAAGTAATAATAAAACCTGTCTATCCTCACAGAGTGAGGTCAGGTCAACACACCATCCCAGTACACAGCCCAGGCTTGGGGACCCCAGAGTGTGGCCGGGGTAACTGCTGGAAGCTAACCAGCTAAAACCACATAGCTTGACATTGAAAGTATTGGCCGGCAGGCTTCCAGCTGCTTGTCCTGCTAGGACCACCCTCTGCGTTAGGGCTTTGGCTTGCATGGTTAACAGGAACTGAGTGTGATGATTCCCTGCCCCCAGTGAATGTCCTGCCCTTTCAATCCTGCCAATGAGCCAGGCTGGACGAGAGACCTCAATCCCGTCAGAGAGGCTTGGAACAGGTACACCCAGTCCATCCACCTCAATGCCATCCAATACTTGCGGACCCGCCTGGCTCAGGAATCGGACTAGAGACCGCCGCAGAGGACTGGCTCGATTCCAATATTCTGTTGCCAGGCACGTCACCTTGGAGCCGGTTCAGCTCCAAGAAGACCCCGCTTACCTCCATTACCCCCACCCCCCAGGAGAATAGTCACTAGCTGGTCATTTGACCTCCGACAAGTGCAGGCTCACTAGGTAGGGTACCAGGAGCTCCCTGCGAGCTCCCTGGTGAGCAACACAGCTCAGCATGAAATCACCAGCAGCACTATATAATCCGCAAACAGATGCGCCTCAATCCTGTCAGAGAGGTCTGGAACAGGTACATCCAGTCCATCCACCTCAATGCATCATCGATAAATAGTTTGAATAGGAGCAGTGACAATGACAGCCTTGTCTTACCCTCCTTTCAAGAGGGATTGGATTTCGTGAGTCTACCTTTACAGGGATCTTGGAGCTGGAATACACATTTCGGATAAAATAATAATAATAATGATCCTTGAGTTTGATATAGCGCCTTATCCGTTCACTGAGACGTCTCAAAGCGCTTCACAGAATATATTGTAAAGTGAAGTGACTGTGTATTTTGTGGGCGAAATGCGACAGCCGATTGAGCACCGCAGTGTTCTACAAACAGTCGTGGATTGATGGATCATATTTTTCTTGAGGGATTATAACCCCTGTAAATTGATCCGCCAATCGACTAATAACCGGATTTCCCCTTTTTGCTAATGGGTCAACAGAAGGGTGTGGAGCAAACTGGTCTAAGGTTGTGCCTGACCTGGGAATCAAACACGAGTCCTCTCGCTGGTGAGGCAAGCGCTCTAACCAATACACTACGGGACTCCACATAATCTACAATGTGGCCATGGCTTTCATCAACAGGGCTTTGTGAGGCACAAGGTCAAAGATCTAGCGGAAATCGCTGATCGCAACGTAGGTGGCTTTCTCCGCCAAGCCTGACAACGTTCCGCAATCTCATACAAAGCCACAAATTATCCCACGCATTTCTCACACGACTGGAGCCCAGCCTGTTCCTTCCTGATCCAACCACAAGCCTCCAATGCGCCCGAACACACAGACTGATTACCTAAAAGCATCACCTGTAAAACTCGGGTGAAATCAGTGAGAATTCCTCCGTGGATCTCGGTCTCACAGTAGGGTCACCCCTTCTTGTGGACAGGTACCACAATTGATGTACTGGGGCATGATTCACCGTAGAGTGTAGTGACTGTGTATTTTGTAGGCGAACGGGGCGGCCAATGCGCGCGCCCAGCCATCTGGGGCGGGGGGGGGGGGAAGAAATTGTGTGATGGGATGTTCAACGTCCACAGACGGGAGCTCGTCTTATCCGAAGGACGGCACCTCTGACAATGCAGCCCCCCACCGACCACCCTCCAACCCCCCACCCCCCACCCCCCACCACCACACTGGAGTGTCAGCCCAGACTGTGAGCTCAAAGTGGGGCTCAAACCCCAGGCGGACTGACCCAGGCTGACGCCTGCGGGATCCAGTGTCAGGAACAGTCGCACAGTCACACGGATTGCTATGTCGGGGCTGATTTCTGTTCCTCTCCCTGTAAACGAAAGCCGCGTAATCCGACCCTGAAAACCAAAGTATTTGGGGCTCCGAAGAGAACACACACACACACACACACACACACAGAAACATATCAGGGCCGGTGGGCCCCACCAGTCAGTCAGTCAGTCAGTCAGTCAGTCAGCTGAGATCTGTGCGGAACTCAAGACAGATGTGTGTGGGGGGGGGGGGGGGGGGGGGGGAAAAGCCTTCGGAAACAGTGACTCAGCAACAGAGAGAGTGTGTCAGCCCCGATGTAAAGCTAAACACGAAATATAAATTAAAAAAAAGCCTCAAAGCGGTTTGCTCGCGGGCTGCCTGCCTGCCTGACTGACTCACTCGCTCACTCACTCGCTCGCTCACTCACTCACTCACTCACTGACTGACGGCTGGGGTTGGGGTGGGGTGGTGGGGGGGGGGTTGTCATGGAGCTGTGCAAACAGCAGCTCCTTGGTTTGCACAGATGGATCACGAATTAAGTTGCCGGTGCCATTCCCCTGCCCTAGCCCTGCCCTCTCCTCCCCTCCCCTGCCCTGCCCTGCCCTTCTCCTGCCCCCTGCCCTCGCCCGCACTGCCCCACTGCCCCGCGCTCTCACTTACCATCGCTCCACCTCTGCCGTTTCCTCCAGTGCCAGACAACCAGCAGCGTCACGACATGTCCCACCAGCACGGCGGCCGGCAGCAGGGGGCTGTCGGTAGGGGGTTGAAGTGGCATCGGTTCAGGCGGGGAGTGGGGTTGGGGGGGGGGTCAGGGGGGTCGGGGGGGGGGGTCGCTGACCCCAACTCACAGCAGGAATTCCACCTCCCACCTCCCACCCTCCCTCCTTCACCCACCCACCCACCCACCCACACAGGGAGGCAGTGAGTGAGTGAGTGAGTGAGTGAGAGCCGTCCGTCACTCTGGGATAGAGGTGAGAGAGAGAGAGAGAGAGAATGTGTGAGAGGAAGAGAGGGAGAGAGAGAGAGAGAGAGAGAACGAGTTTGTCCGCCCAGCCCGGCTCTCAGCCTCCTGCAATGCAGCAAAAGACTGCATCCTGCTGCTGGTCGATCACTGCCCTCTCTCTCGCTCCCTCCCCCTCTCTCTCTCTCTATCTCTCTCTATCTCTCGCGCTCCCTATCTCTCGCTCTCTCCCACTCTCCCCCTCTCTCTCTCCTCCTACCCCTCTGTATCTCTCTCTCCCCATCTCTCTCTCTCTCCCCCATCTCTCTCTCTCCCCATCTCTCTCTCTCTCCCCCCATCTCTCTCTCTCTCTCTCCCCATCTCTCTCTCTCTCTCCCCATCTCTCTCTCCTCTCCCCATCGCTCTCCTCTCTCTCTCGCCCATCTCTCTCTCTCCCCCCCCCCATCTCTCTCTCTCTCCCTCCCCATCTCTCTCTCTCTCTCTCCCCCATCTCTCTCTCTCTCTCCCTCTCTCCTCTCTCCCCATCTCTCTCTCTCTCCCCACTCTCTCTCTCTCCCCCATCTCTCTCTCTCTCCCCCATCTCTCTCTCCCCATCTCTCTCTCTCTCTCTCCCCCCATCTCTCTCTCTCCCCCCCCCATCTCTCTCCCCCTCTCTCTCTCTCTCCCCTATCTCTCTCTCTCTCTCCCCTATCTCTCTCTCTCTCTCTCCCCTATCTCTCTCTCTCTCTCTCTCCCCCCTATCTCTCTCTCTCTCTCTCCCCTATCTCTCTCTCTCTCCCCCATCTCTCTCTCTCTCTCCCCATCTCTCTCTCTCTCCCCATCTCTCTCTCTCTCCCCCTCTCTCTCTCTCTCCTCTCTCTCTCTCTCCCCATCTCTCTCTCTCTCCCCCCATCTCTCTCCCTCTCTCTCCCTCTCGCCCCTCCCTGGTCTGTCTCTGTGTTTCTCTTCTTTCCCAATACTCTATAGACACACACAGACTGATTAGTGCAACGACTGCTCTTCAAACACACACTGACACAGCTCACTGTTACTGCTCACTATCACTACTCACTATCACTGCTCACTATCACTGCTCACTATCACTGGCACTGTTCACTATCACTGCTCACTATCACGGGCAGTGCTCACTATCACTGCTCACTATCACTGGCACTGCTCACCATCACTGCTCACTATCACTGGCACTGTTCACCATCACTGCTCACTATCACGGGCACTGCTCACTATCACTGCTCACTATCACTGGCACTGTTCACTATCACTGCTCACTATCACGGGCAGTGCTCACTATCACTGCTCACTATCACTGGCACTGCTCACCATCACTGCTCACTATCACTGGCACTGTTCACCATCACTGCTCACTATCATGGGCACTGCTCACTATCACTGCTCACTATCACTGGCACTGCTCACTATCACTGGCACTGCTCACTATCACTGGCACTGCTCACTATCACTGCTCACTATCACGGGCACTGCTCACTATCACTGCTCACTATCGCGGGCACTGCTCACTATCACTGCTCATTATCACTGCTCACTATTACGGGCACTGCTCACTATCACTGGCACTGTTCACTATCATCGCTCATTATCACTGCTCACTATCACCACTCACTATAACTGACACTGTTCACTGTCACCGACACTACTCACTATCACCACTCACTATCACTGGCACTGCTCACTATCACCGTCACTGCTCACTATCACCACTCACTATCACTGGCACTGTTCACTACCACCACTCACTATAACTGCCACTGCTCACTATCACCAACACTACTCACTATAACTGGCACTGCTCACTATCACCAACACTACTCACTATAACTGGCACTGCTCACTATCACCACTCACTATAACTGGCACTGCTCACTATCACCAACACTACTCACTATAACTGGCACTGCTCACTATCACCACTCACTATAACTGGCACTGCTCACTATCACCACTCTGCTCACTATCACCGACACTGCTCACTATCACCGCTCACTATCACTGGCACTGCTCACTATCACCAACGCTACTCACTATAACTGGCACTGCTCACTATAAACGGCACTGCTCACTATCACCAACACTGCTCATTATCACTGCTCACTATCATTGACACTGTTCACTATCAAGGTAGCCCTGGCACTGCTCATTGTCACACCTCACTATCACCATCACAGCTCACTGTCACTAACACCGCTCGCAAACACTGCTCATAATCGAAGTTCACTAACACAGCTCACTATCACCATCACGGCTCACTATCACAGCTCACTATCACCATCACAGCTCACTGTCACTACTAACTGCTCAGAATCACGGCTCACTGAAAAGCTCACTCTCATACTTTCTCACACAATCTCATTCATCTCACACTCACTCTTAGACTCATATATACTCTTACACTCATTCTCACACACTCACACACACTCATTTAAATATACAAACTTTTTCTCACACTCATGCTCACTCACTCATTCTCACATTCACACACACTCGCACTCACCACTTTCACACTCATTCTCTGTCACACACACTCGCATGTTCTTCCACTTGCTTACTCACACTCATTCTCACACTCACTCTCACACACACTCGCACTCACACACTCACACTTATTCTTACTCAAACTCACACTCACTCTCTCTCACACTCTCACCATACACTCTCACTTGCATATCACATTCTTTCTCGCACTCATTCTCACTCACACTCACAAACACACCCATTCTCACACTTACACATACTCACATTCATTCTCTTATACACTCATTCTTTCTCACTCTCACACACATCCTTACACACACAATCTCACACACACTCACATATTCTCTCTTGCATACACACTCTAAACTATTCTCTCTCACACACACAATCGTTCTCGTATCCATTCCCACACATTTACACATTCTCACATACACACTTTTTCTCACACTCATTCTCACCTACATTCACATAAACACTCACACTTATGCTCTCATTCTCCCTCACTCTCACATACACTCATTCTCACATTCACACACACGCATTCTCTCACACACACAAACACACTCACTTTTTCTCACTCATTCTCAGACACAATCATACATTCTTACACACTCACTCTCTCTCGCACTCACACACACACACTGAAACACTCACACTGTCACAGTCATTCTCATTCACAAACACACTCATTCTCTCACAAACATACATTCTCTCACACTCATTCTTTCTTACACACGCACACTCACACACACTCGCATTCAATCCACACGCACATTCTTAAACTCACACCCATTCTCTTGCGCACCCACACACTCACACATGCTCGTTCGCACACTCATTCTCATACACACACACACAAGGTGCTCACGCTCATTCACTCTTGCACTCACACACTCTCACACACTCATTTTCACACGCACGCACATATTCCTGGACTCGCGCACATATTCCTGGACTCACACGGGCTCTCACACTTATTCTCTCTCGCACCCACACACCCCGTCTTCACACACTTTCTCACACGCACACCCACATTCTTACACTCTCACTCCCACGCATTCTCACACTCACTCTCAGTTGCCCAGAGCCTGTCAGCCTGCAGCGTGAGCAACATATAACCCTGGCCAGTGGCCAGAACAGAGCAGAGCAGTTTCCATTCCTGTGGAGGAGAGCAATGTATTTTGAGACAGGTTGAGTTTAGCCTGCGCTCTTAATTCAGATGTAATTCAAAGCAGATGACAGACAGCTCGACTGGCTTTAAAAATGGAAAAGTATTTCACGTGAAACAGCAAAACGAGTCAAGGTCGTTGTGTGCGCGAGCGAGCGAGCGTGTGCGTGGCAACAAACAGCGATCGCAGTTTCTGAGTGCTTCAGTCGTTCACTTACCCGGTATAACCTTCATAAAGACAGCCAGCCAGGCTCGGCTCAGCTCAGCTCAACGCGCGGGACTGAGAGAGTGACACAGAGAGAGCTCTGGTACAAATAAGCCCTGGAAATATCAGCTACGCAATGCTCTCCTCGTCCCCCCAGTGTGAGAGGGGCAGAGGATATAAATATCACCTGATGGCAGAGCTGGAAAACGCTGCCCTGTAAACCTCTTAGCCCTGATCAGGGCAGCTGCAACCACTGATACACACACTCACTCACCCAGTCACTCAGTCACTGAGGGGCAGCGGGTGCCCTCACACACAGTGTGAAGGACTGTGCCAGCTGATCGCTGCCCAGCCTGCTTCGCAGCACAACACTGGCACAACACAACAACAGCGACTCTGCATTTAGTGGGCGAAACGCGGCAGCCAATTTGCGAGCAGCAGCGTCCCACAAACAGCCATAGAGTGAATTATTTATTGGGGGGATCATTGGCCAGGACACTGGGGCAAAGAAACACAGCGTGGGGGAAGGACTGTGCCAGCAGCTCAGTGCCCAGCCTGCTTCACAACGCAGCTTTGCTGTGACCGACTGTCACTTTACCACACCGATGCCTCCCTGGCGGCCTCATGTTTAGCTGAATATCGTCCCTCCTGTCGTCCTATACGCAATAAAAGAGCAGCGTTGACGCAAAGGAAGAGTCCTGCAGGGTAGTGGTTAGAGCGCTCGCCTCACAAGCGAGAGGACCCAGGTTGGATTCCTGGGCAGGGCAAATCCTTAGGCAAGTTTCCTTACTCCACACGCCTCTGTTTGCCTAGCAGTAAGTAGGAACCTCTCAGTCACAAGGTTGTGGACTTGGAATACATCATCTAAGCTAACACTCCAATCCAGTGCTGTGGGTGGGAGGTGGTGGGGGGGGGGGGGGGGAGATACCTTGCCAGAGGTGTCGTCCTCCGGATAAGATGTTAAACCGAAGTCCCTCCTGAATATTCAGGGAGACATTAAAGGTCCCGATGGCACTGTTTGAATAGAGAAGGTAGTTTCTCTCTCCCGGTGTCCTGGCCAACAATCCCCCAAATAAAATTGGTCACTCACCTTCATTCATGGCTGTTTGTGGGACATTGCTGTGCGCAATTGGCTGCCGCGTTCGCCCACAAATATACAGTGAATTCACTTTACAGTCTATTCTGTGAAGCGCTTTGGGACGTCCTCTCGACGTGAAAAGCGCTATATCAAATGCAAGGATTATTATTATTATATCAAATGCAAGGACTATTATTATAATTATTAGGGCAACAACAGTCTAGGATGACACTCGCTGGGGCGAGCATTGCATTGTCGGAGGTACCAGCCTTCGAAGGAGAGGTCAAGTGAAGGTCCCATCATCCTGTTCAGATCGATGCTAAAGATCCCACAGCACTATCGCAAAAGACAAGGGAGTGTCTCTCTAGTTCCTGGCCGACAATCCCCCAGATAAAATTGGTCACTCACTCCAATTTGTGGGACACTGCTGTGCGCAAATTACCTGCTGCTTTTTCCTACATATTAACAGAGAGAAGTAGATAATTATTTGGGGAGGTCAGGACTATGGGGAGAGAGCGGGGGAGTGGGATTGAATTGGATAGCTCTTTTCAAAGAGCCGGCACAGACACGATGGGCCGAATGGCCTCCTTCTGTGCTGTATCAATTCTATGATTCTACGATAAGAGTCACTAGACTTTCCTGTAAAGCCTCGCCCAGATAATACTAATAATCTCACATCGTTGAGATGTCTCAAAGCGCTTCACAGGATATATTGTAAAGTGGACAGACTGTATTTTGCGGCAGCCAATTGCACACAGCACAAACGGCCGTGGATTGAGTGAACACATTTTTTTGAATTTGTTCTTGGAGGGATTATTCCCCCAGGAAAGCAATCTGCCAGTCGACTAACAACCAGGTAGGTTCCTACTTACTGCTCGGCAAACAGAGGAGTGTAGAGTAAGGAAACTTGCCTAAGGTTTCACCCTGCCCTGGAATCGAACCCGGGTCCTTTTGCTTGCGAGGCGAGCGCTCTAACCACTACACTACAGGACACCAAGTGAGAGAGCAATCAGATGATCCTACAGCAAACATTGGATCACACAGCACAAACAGTGTCATATGACATATGCTGCTCTACTTATTGATAAATAATCCTTGCCTTTCGTATACCGCCTTATCACATCGGTGAGATGTCTCAAAGTCCTTCACAGATTTACTGTAAAGTGGATTGATGGTTCATTTTATGAACGCAACGTGACAACCAGTTGCCAACAGCAGTGTTCCACAAACAGCTATGGGGTGGGTGAGTGACCAATTTTATTTGGGGGATTGTTGGCCTGGACAGCGGGAGAGAGAAACTCTTTGCCTGTTCGGGTAGAGTTAAAGATCCGTTTGTGTTTTTGGAAAAGCAAAGGGAGTTTCTCTCTCGCAGTGTCTTGGCTGAAAGTTTCCCAAATAAAATTGGTCGCTGCCGTGTTCTCCTATAAAGTACACAGTCACTACACTTTACAGTATATCTTGTTACATGCATTGAGCAGTCGTGATTTGAAAGATCAAATGTAAGGTTAAAGTACAACTTGCATGCGTCTTATCTTTACAAAAACCTATAATCACCTAAATTGTACGTTCGCACGAGTCCCATTCAGTTTCCTATCAAAACCATTTACTCCTCGTATTAATCACCTCCTAACTCGTAACAGCGCTCCCCTAACCTCCATTACTCCCCGCACTTACCGGCTGCCTTGAATCACGGGAAACGTGACTGTCGAGACCGGCGCAGAAGAACTTAATTTCCCACGAATCAATGTGACTCCAACATTGCCGGTAAGTGCACACGTGGCGACGGGTCAAGATGCATTAAATTGCGAGAAACCGCAGTTGGACCTTCACCGCATGCAAACGTACCAGCTCCAGTGAATTACACACGCACAGCGTTAACTGCTCTCTGCGTTACCTGTGTCCTCTCTCGTGTTAAAAGACCCGAATTCCGGCCCCTCAATCTGAGCCTCTTTCTATAATGTGAGCTGCCTGCCCATTCTGTCTCTCTCTCACTCAAACCAACTGTTCACTGTCATTTTTGATGGTCAGTTCCAGGAAATCCACGTGGGCTGAATGTGTCTGACATCAGTCGGATGTCTGACACACTGGGGAAACCCATCACAGTAATCTGCCATCACAGTGTCTAACACACTCTGGAAACTCCTTACTGTAATCGCACGGTGATCGAGGTGCAGAAACCCATCACTGTGATCAGCTGGTATCTGACACACAGAAACCCATCAGCCAGGTGTGTGACAACAACAACAAATTGCATTTACACAGAGCCTTTCATGTTGGGGGGGGGGGTCATCCCATGGTGCTGGACAGTCAAGGGTTTGCACCCGAGCTGGGGGTTGGAATCAAGAAGGGTGGAGGGCAAGTGGGGGGTGGGGGTGGAAGGATGACCAAAATCCTGGTCAAAGAGGAAGGTCTTGAGAACGACCTTGAAGGAGGCAAGGTAGGGGCGAGGCGAAGGGACTCCAAGATGGGAGTTCCAGAGGGTGGGGCAGAAAGCCCAAAGGCCTGACCGCCGGTGATGGAGCAGGCAGGACAGTGGATATGGCGCAGGCCATTGCCTCCCGAGCGAGCAAGTTGGTAAGGATTTACAACAACAACAAGATTCCATTTATAGAGCGCCTTTCACGTCGGGAGGACGTCCCAAGGCTCTGGACAGTTGGGTCAGGACCTGAGCATTGGGGGGAAATGGTCAGGGTGAGGGGAGGGAAGGGAGGGAGCGAGGAGGGGGGAAATGGTCAGGGTGAGGGGAGGGAAGGGAGGGAGCGAGGAGGGGGGAAAATGGTCAGGGGGAGGGGAGGGAAGGGAGGGGGCGAGGAGGGGGTAGAGAGTTGAGAGGGGAGGAGCTGAAGACACGGTCGAAGAGAAACTTAGTAGGTCACAGAGGTAGGGAGGAGTCAGACCATGGAGCACTTTTAAAATGAGCTCCATCAGTGTGATGAACCACATGTATGCCTTTAACCCATGATGGGTTAAAGAGGTGTTAATAATGCAACACCTCTTTTCTCCTGTTTTGTTGCAATCCCCCCCTTTGTTTTGCATCAGGGGAGGACAGGGGTAGGAGGATGACCGAAGGCGCAGTCGAAGAGGAGAGTCTTGAGATCAGCCATGAAGTAGACAAGGGAGGGTGCGAGGCAAAGGGACTGTGAGATGGAGTTCCACAGGGTCCGGGCAGAGAGGCTGAAGGCCTGACCGTGGATGGTGGGGCGGGCCGGGCAGGGGGACACGGAGCAGGCCGGAGCCCGCAGAGCGGAGGGAGAGGACAGGCCTAATATAGAGTTAGCAGGTCACAGAGATCGGGAGGATTCAGAGTTGAGAAGTCGTCGGAGACCATTTAAACACCGAGCCTCGGAGCACAATTGGCCCTTAAAAGACAAGACAGGTGGGCGGAACAGCCTTCTTCTGCACTGCAAATAATAATAATAAATCTCCTTGCGTTTGATATAGCGCCCTATCACATCGTTGAGATGTCTCAAAGCACTTCAAAGGATGTATTGTGAAGTGGATCGACTGTGTAATTTGTGGACGAAACGTGGCAGCCACAGCAGAGCCCCACAAACGTTGAGTGGCCAATTATTATTATTATTATTATTATTATTTTTTAACTCTCCCATCTCCATTCGGAACGGATTTAAACCGAAGCTCTGCTAAATCATTTCGGATAAGAGAACCGTTCGAACCAGCAGAGAGGAAGGCTATCACGCCATCAAAACGTCCGGTCGATTCACTTTACAGCATATCCTGTGAAGCGCTTTACGACGACTCGAAGACGTGATCAGGCGCTGTATCAAATGCAAGGATTATTATTAATATTATTATTATTAATACGTTAATATTCTACGGTTTCTGGGGCTGCTGCAAACCTGGTGTGGGTTTGGCCTCGCGGGTCACCCTGGATGTTGCCCTCTCACACTCTGGTTCCGCCCTGGGCTCCTCCACCTTCCGGTACTCCGCACGCTCCTGAACTGCTCGCTGGTGGTCCGCGACCCTGGGGGTGACGGGGCGGGGGGGGAGCGCTCTCCCTCGCCCTCCCGTGGGGGGCACGCGGGGTCTGGCCCCCCGCTGTAGGGAGGCGGGCACGATCTCCGCGGGGAGGTGCAGGTAATCTCTCAGGTAGCAGATGCCCTCGTTCGTCAGGTACCAGTAGTGATGTCGCCACACGAAGGTGTCTCGCACGAAGCCTCGGGAGCTGAGGGAGGTCATGGCTCGCATCACCTGCAGGTTGGACACCCCTTCCAGCTCCGGGTGTCTGCTCTGGGGCCTGGTGTCTGCTTTAGCCACCAGGACTCCGTCCCTGAACAGCAGCTCGTAAACCGCCCTTAGGCTTGCCAGAGGCATCAGCATTCCTGCCACCATGGTTCTCAAGAGCTCAGCTCCACGCTGCTCTCTCTCTCTCTCTCTGTCTGTCTGTCTCTGTACACAATCTCACACCAGACAGTCAGCGCTGCCTCACACGCTCCTTTGCTTGCTCGCTCGGCCGGTCAGTCTCAGCGTTGCCTCTCTCTCCCTGTGTTGGGAGGACCCGCGAGCAGGGAGGGAGGGTGGGAGGGAAGGAGAGAATGAATGGAAAAAAGGAGTGGGGAGCGCTGGCTGCTGGCGCGCACACACACACACACACACACACAGGAAGGCAGGGATCTGTGGCTGGAGTCCAGAGTCTAAGAACATTTGCAGAGCGCTTGACAAGGCAAGTGAAGTGAAGCAGCAGGGGGAAAAAAAGCTGTCGGTCTGTCTGTCTGTCTGTCTGCCAATACCTCGGGCTCATTCAGCCACACGCTGCCTGACAAGCCCGCCTGCTTCCTTAGTAACAGGGCGAGGTGGGACGGGCAGGCGGACAGGCGGGCGGAGCGAGTCGGAAAGGGAGAGAGAGAGCAGGAGCTGGTTAAGGCAACTGGAGAGGCACAATTCCACCCACGTTTGGTTCATGAGGACTCCATGCAGACGCAGCACTAAGTGCAGTGCTGTCTCTCGGACCGTTACAGCTCACGCACACACACGCGCGCACACACACACACACACACACGCAGGGACACATGTGTCCGCTTTCATTCAGAAATCCCTGATCAGCATTGACAGACAGACACGCGCAGCAGGTGTACGATGTCGTCAGTCGGGATCAGGAATAGACACGCGCACACACGCACACGCGCGCGTGCCACTCACCCCCACCCGGATGAGACGATTGATTTCATTATTACCCCCCTCTCCAGGATCTGCCTGAAGTTATAAGAACATAAGAATTTGCTGGCGAAACAACACCATCCAGTTCGCCTTCCACCATTCCCGGCAGTCACTCGGACATGTCGCGTCCCAAACTATACACCGAATCCTGAGACATTACTTCCTAACAGAAGTCCTAGGGAGACTGTTCCGTATGATTACTACTCACTCACCGGAGTATCAAGCGAGAGGACCCGGGTTCGATTCCCGGGCAGGGCAAAACCTTCGGCAAGTTTCCTTACTCCACACACCTCTGTTGACCGAACAGTAAGTAGGAACCGCGGTTGTTAATCAATTGTCGGATAATAATCCCGCGCAAAAAAANCATCTATCTACTGACTGTGGGACACTGCCGTCCGCGGTTAACTGCCGCGTTTCGTCCACAAAATTACACAGTCACTTCACTTTACAATATATACTGTGAAGCGCTTTGAGACGTGATGAGGCCTATATCAAACACAAGGATTATATTTTATTTTGTCATCAAATCACAACACTTGTCAGATACATTCCTAACACCAGAGGGGACCACAGCTCAGTCGCAGCCCAAACCCGACACCCCCTCACAGCCCCACACCTCTCACACCGGTGACCCCCATAGCCCCTCAACAACACCCCACCAGCCCCCCTCACCTCTCACACCCATCGCACTCCCTCATACCCCCACACCTCATCCCCACACCCCCTCGTCACACCCCCGCACGCCCCACACACCACACCTCACACCCCTGACACTCTCGTCCCAACAACATTTGTCAATGATTGCGTCGCTCAGACTGGAGTCTAGCTCCGTCCAGAGGCAGCGGTAGGTGGGCTTCCTGCTCACTCTGTGCCCCACCGTGTGAGATACCCAGAGCTCTTCACACCTCTAATACTCTGTCCATATTAGGGCTGGAAGGAGAGGCTCCGGCCCGAGCCATTGGAAATAGCTGTGCTACTCGCTCATTATCCATGGAATAACAGAGCTGAACTTACACCCTGTCCTCGAGAGGAGCAGAGGTTATTAATAATAAAAATAATAATAATAATCAGCATCTTCCCAGTTTTGCACAGCACTTATAATGTCAAAACATCTCAAAGCTCTCCCTAAGAATCCCTTAAAAAAAATAATAATTTGCTCACTCGGATCCACGACTGCTTGTGGATCCTGCTGTGCTCAATTGGCTGCTGTGCTTTGCCCACAAAGTGCACAGTCACTCCACTTTACAGTATATTCTGTGAAGCGCTTTAAGACATCGCAATGATGTGATAAAGAGCGTTATCAAATGCAAGGCTTAGAATTATTACTCGAGGGTATTGCTGGCAACTTAAAAGACTGGCTAATCGGCAGGACTTGGGATGGTCAGACCAGTCACTGGGGGCACGGAATCCTCCCACTCAGCTCCCGTTAACCCTGTGTGCCAAAGCCCTAACAGGTAGGGTGGTCCTATCCGGGCAAGCAGTGGGAAAGCTCTCCAGACAGCGACATCAACGGCAAGCTACGCGGTTTGTGTGGAGTCCTGTAGCTCAGTGGTTAGAGCACTCGCTTTGCAAGTGAGAGACCTGAGTTCAATTCCAGGCAGAGGGCGAAACCTTGGGCAAGTTTCCTTACTCCACACAGAGCCTAATAATAATCCCTCCAAAACCAAAAACAATAATAAATTGGTCATTTTCAATCTACGACTGTTTGTGGGACATTGCTGTGCGCAATTGGCTGCCGCGTTCGCCCACAAATATATACAGTCAATTCACTTTACAGTGCGTTCTGTGAAGCGCTTTGGGGCGTCCTCCCGACGTGAAAAGCGCTATATCAAATGCAAGGATTATTATTATTATTATTTAGCTGCTTGGATTCCAGCAGTCACCCCAACACACACTTTCCTCCGGCCAAGCTGTGCTCCACATTCTCCAAAATCAGATAAACAGAGCGATGCTCTCAGGGTGAAAGAGTGCACATTCCATTCCAGTACAACAATAACTTGCATTTATACGGGGCCTTTCGCACAGGGTGGGGTCTCAGAGCGCTGAGGAACACCCGTGGAACTTTTCATGTGGTTTGGAGACCGTCAAGCATGATGATGGGTTTCTGCGTGTCAGACACCGGGCTGACCAAAAAACAAGTCTCTGCTCATAAATTAAACGACTCGGCCCTGGTATTATCGGAGTAAATCTCCTAACACCCTTTTTACAGCCCCAACGCCATTCCTAAACTGCTGTTCTTATGCGTAATTATCACTTAGCAGTGGCATCCGACAGTCACATTAAGTCAGGCAGTTGTGGGTTCAAAAACAACAACAAATTGTATGTGTTCAGCGCCTTTCACGCCGAGAGGACGTCCCAAGGCACTGGACAGTCAAAGGTTTGCGTCCGAGCTGGGGGGTTGGATTCAGGAGGGGTGAGGGTGGGAAGATTTCCGAAGGCGCGGTCAAAGTGGGAATCTTGAGATGGACCTTGAAGGAGGTGAGGGGAGGGCTGAGGCGGAGGGGCTCCAGGACGGAGATCCAGAGGGTGAGGGCAGAGAGGCTGAAGGCCTGACCGTCGATAGTGGACCGGGCGGGGCGGGGGAAGTGGAGTGGGCCAGTACCTACAGGGTGGAGGAAGCAGACAGGTTAGTGAAGTTTCAATAGGTGGCAGAGGTAGAGAGGAGCAAGACCGTGGAGGGCTTTAAAGTTTGAAGGGGTGGGGGGAAGGGTGGGGCGGAAGGCTGTGTGACGATCCAGGAGGGAGAGGAGATGGGAAGGACAGTAAGAGAGGAGAAGCGAGAGGGAGTAATGGAGGATGGGGGAAGAAAGCGCTGCAATGTTGGAGGTGCCGTCCTTCAGGTGAGAAAGGTTAATGGAGTTCAAAATCCTCATCCTCACTTCCAAAGCCCTCCACAGCCTTGCTCCTCCCTCCCTCTGTGACCTGTCCGCTCTCTCCGCTCAGCCTGCTCCACGTCCCCACCGTCCGACCCCCACCCCACCATCGGCGGTCGGACCCTCAACCTTTCTGGCCCCCGCCCTTTGGAACTCCATCCCACAGCCCCCTCCGCCTCGTCTCAAGACGCCCTTCTTCGAGCGCGCCTTCGGTCATCCTCCTACCCCTACCCTCCCTGCCGTCCAACCTCCCTGATCCCAACCCCCAGCTCGGGTCCAGCGCCTTGGGTGGTCCTCCCGACGTGAAATGCCTCGGCGTAAATGTAAATGTGTTGTCGCTGTTAAATCCCTCAGCGCGCGGCTGCGTTTGGGACACAGGGAGATTGTCAGAACTGCGCCTGTACAGTTGAACGTTAAAGAGGAGACGAGGTGGGGAGGGGTTAGGATGCTGTGTTGGGAAAGAAAACAAAGGCTGTTTTTATTTCCCTATGACAATCCCAGGAAGAATCCATCACCAGATAACAGCGACGGCCATTTGTGTGGGTGGTTGAGTGTGTGTGTGTGTGTTGTGTGTGTGTGTGTGTGGAGGGCGGGGGGTGATGTTTTAGGCAAATGAGCCTCTGTATTTGCCTGTAAACTGAAATTGCGTAGCTGCTCCGAGGCATTTCGACATTCAAAGGACATAATGTTGAAAGAGAGAAAGATGATTGTTATGGAGTGTAATTCAGTCTGTCCAGGGCACACTGCCGCACCCACCCCAGCCCACAGCCGGCCAGCGCCCAAGGCTGGCTGTGGGATAAAGAGAGACCAGAGGAAAGGGTGGGGTTGTTAAGGTGTGGACTCAAGAGCTGTGGAGGGGAGTGGGGTAGGGGGACTGTGAGCTGGGGAGGGGGCGCTGTGAGCTGGGGAGGGGGGGGGTTGTGAGCTGGGGAGGGGGGGTGTGAGCTGGGAGGGGGGGCTGTGAGCTGGGAGGGTGGGGTTGTGAGCTGGGGAGGGTGGGGTTGTGAGCTGGGGAGGGGGCGCTGTGAGCTGGGAGGGTGGGGTGTGAGCTGGGAGGAGGGGGCTGTGAGATGGAGAGGGGGTGCTGTGAGCTGGGGAGGGGGGGTTGTGAGCTGGGGAGGGGGGGTGTGAGCTGGGGAGGGTGGGGTGTGAGCTGGGAGGAGGGGGCTGTGAGATGGGGAGGGGGGGGTTGTGAGCTGGGGAGGGGAGGGGGGGATGTGAGCTGGGGAGGGGGGGGTGTGAGCTGGGGAGGGGGGGGTGAGCTGGGGAGGGGGTGTGTGAGCTGGGGAGGGGGGGTGTGAGCTGGGAGGGGGGGTGAGCTGGGGAGGGGGGTGTGAGCTGGGAGGGGGTTGTGAGCTGGGGAGGGTGGGGTGTGATCTGGGGAGGGTGGGGTTGTGAGCTGGGGAGGGTGGGGGTGTGAGCTGGGGAGGGTGGGGGTGTGAGCTGGGGAGGGTGGGGTTGTGAGCTGGGGAGGGTGGGGTGTGAGCTGGGGAGGGTGGGGTGTGAGCTGGGGAGGGTGGGGTGTGAGCTGGGGGGGGGGTGGTGGGGGGTGGTGTGAGCTGGGGAGGGTGGGGGTGTGAGCTGGGGAGGGTGGGGTGTGAGCTGGGGAGGGTGGGGGTGTGAGCTGGGAGGGTGGGGGTGTGAGCTGGGGAGGGTGGGGGTGTGATCTGGGGAGGGTGGGGTGTGAGCTGGGGAGGGTGGGGTGTGAGCTGGGGAGGGTGGGGGGGTTGGGAGCTCAGGGCTCGGAGAGGAGGAGCTGGGGGGGGGTGGGGGGGGTCTGGGAGCTATTAGGTGGGGGGGGGTGTGGTGGAGCTATTAGGTGGGGGGGGAAGGCTGGGAGCTATTAGTGGGGGGGGGGGATGGCTGGGAGCTATTAGGTGGGGGGGGGATGGCTGGGAGCTATGGGTGGGGGGGGTGGCTGGGAGCTATTAGGTGGGGGGGGGGGATGGCTGGGAGCTATTAGGTGGGGGGGGTGGCTGGGAGCTATTAGGTGGGGGGGGGGGCTGGGAGCTATGGGTGGGGGGGGGGTGGGTGGGGGGGGGGGGTGGCTGGGAGCTATTAGGTGGGGGGGTGGCTGGGAGCTATTAGGTGGGGTGGGGGGGGTGGCTGGGAGCTATTAGGTGGGGGGGGGGGGGATGGCTGGGAGCTATTAGGTGGGGGGGGGGTGGTGGCTGGGAGCTATGGGTGGGGGGGGGTGGCTGGGAGCTATTAGGTGGGGGGGGGGATGGCTGGGAGCTATTAGGTGGGGGGGGGGGCTGGAGCTATGGGTGGGGGGGGAATGGCTGGGAGCTATTAGGTGGGGGGGGGGTGGCTGGGAGCTATTAGGTGGGGGGTGGGGGGGGGGGGGGGGGGGGGGGGGGGGTGGGGGGGGGGGGGGCTGGGAGCTCGGGATAGCTGAGTGCTGACTCACACACTCTGTGCCTGTGACTAGCCCCGCTGTGGGCGGCCTGGAGCGGAACAGGGCGACATTCTCTCGGAATGACTCACAGCCTCACTCGCTCTCTCGCTCACACAGCACACCCTGTGCTGCACTGGCTGGCAATCTCCAACATCCAGCCGCTTCCTGCCCGCCAACACCCACTCCGCACAAAGAGCGGCGGGCAGGGAGAGAGAGAGAGAGAGAGAGAGACAGACAGCAGGCACGGGGAGTGGCACAGGGAGTGGCGCAGGGAGAGTGGCGCAGAGAGAGTGGCACGGAGCGTGGCAAGCGTTGACATTCCAACTGAACGTCGGCAAGACCGAGGCCCTCCTGGTCGGCTCGCGCCAGCGCCTCCGCACCTCGGGCGCCGGCAGCGTCAGCCTCCACGGCTGCACACTCAACCTCACTGAGCCAGTCAGGAACCCGGGGGTCTTGTTTGACCCTTTCTTCCCCACATCCGCGCCCATGACTGGCACTGCCTTCCGCCACCTCCGCAATATTGCCAGACTCCGCCACTGCCTCACCCCTCAGGCTGCCCAAACCCTCACCCACGCATTCGTCACCTCAAGGCTCGACTACAACAACAACAAAATTACATTCATAGAGCGCCTTTCACGCCGGGAAGACGTCCCAAAGCGCTGAATATGGAAATCCAATGCTTCCCTTCACAAGCTGCAGATCATCCAAAACTCTGCAGCTCGTGTACCCTCACGCACCAGGCTCCGTGACCCCATCACTCCCACCCTCGCCCGACTCCACTGGCTCCCCATCCCTCAGAGGATCGAATTAAAGATCCTCGCCCTCACTTTCGCCCCCTCCTACCTCTATGACCTGCTGACTCCCTACCAACCTGCCCGCTCCCTCCGCTCATCGGGCTCCGGGCTGCTCCATGTCTCCCGCCCAACCCGCCCTACCATCGGTTGCCGAGCTTTCAGCCTCTCTGCCCCCACACTCTGGAACTCCATCCCATGGCCCCTTCGCCTCGCTTCCTCCCTTTCCTCCTTCAAGGCCGGTCTCAAGACCCTCTTCGATTGTGCCTTTGGTCGCCCTCCCTCCTCTCTGCCTTCCCTCACCCCTACCCCACCAATCCCCGATGCTCGGGCCCCGACACCTGACTGTCCAGCGCCTTGGGACGTCCTCCCGACGTGAAAGGCGCTCAATAAATGTTATTTTGTTGTTGTTGTTGCCCTGTACTCTGTGCTGAGTGCAATTACTGAGCACAGCCTGATCGTACGGTGGAGCTCTCTCCACGTCACTCAATGGTCTCCAAGTGACACACTTACTCTGCTCAGCGCCGTCTGGGGGAACAAAGTTGGGGGGGGGGGGGGGAGAAAGAAAGAGTGACAGACAGAGAAAGACTGACAGACAGAAAGATTGACAGACACAGACATAGAAAAGGAGGAGACTGAAAGAGGGTCAAGAGAGCGAGACAGAAGAAAATAAGGGAGGAGAGAGCAGGAGAGTCAGAGAGAGAGGTGGAGAGACGGCGAGATAGAGAGTGAAGGGACCCAGAGGAAGAGACCGAGAGAGAGGGAGTGAGTGAGAGAGTTAGAGAGATAATGTGAGAGACAGAATGAGAGAGGGAGAGAAAAAACTGAGAGTATGTGTGAAAGTGAGAGAGGGTTGAAGGACAGAGAAGAGCAGAGAATAATATGATAATAATGCTTTGTTACAGCGCCTCATCGTGTCCTTATCATCCCATCCAAAGCACGTCACCTCCGACAATGCAACACCCCCCCACTCCTCCCACCCCAGTGCTGCAATGGAACGTCTACTTAGACGATGTGAGTCCTGATGTGGGGCTTGAACCCACAACCTTCTGACTCAGAGGCGAGTGTGCTACCAACTCAGCCAGGCTGGCACGCGCACACAGCTCCAGGCAGAGTGGCGTGTTGCGGGGTGAGACGATGGGAGAACGGACAAGGGAGTGGGAAGCAGGGAGTGAGAAGTAACCAAGGACACGCCATCACACTCACCCTTCAGTCTATTGTACTGAGCTCAGTAACAGGGATACTCTACCCCCTCCTCGCTCCCTCCCTTCCCTCCCCTCACCCTGACCATTTCCCCCACTGCTCGGGTCCCGACCCGACTGTACAGCGCCTCCCGACGTGAAAGGCGCTCTATAAATGGAATCTTGTTGTTGTTGTTGTACGTGCTCTGTGATGAGCACAGTGTGAGCACTCCAAGTCTCAACTAAACAGCAACCCCAGAATCACCCTAATACACAGATAATCCCCCCCACCCCAGGTAATTCCCCCTCCTCCAGGGAATCCACCCACCCCCCAGGGAATCCAACCCCTCCAACCCCTTCACACACTGTAATTCTGTGAGCCATTGCAGACTCGATGGGCCGAATGGCCTCTTTCTGCACTGTATATTTCTATGTTTAACAGCGAGGAACCCCCTCACAAACCGGGCATTCCACCCTCACACAACGGGCATTCCCCCTTCACACACCAGGGATTCCCTCCCTCAAACACCAGGGATTCCCTCCCTCACACCAGGGATTCCCTCCCTCAAACACCAAGGATTCCCTCCCTCACACCCAGAATTCCCTCCCTCAAACACCAGGGATTCCCTCCCTCACACCGAGAATTCCCTCCCTCAAACACCAGGGATTCCCTCCCTCAAACACCAGGGATTCCCTCCCTCACACCGAGAATTCCCTCCCTCAAACACCAGGGATTCCCTCCCTCAAACACCAGGGATTCCCTCCCTCACACCAGGGATTCCCTCCCTCAAACACCAGGGATTCCCTCCCTCACACCGAGAATTCCCTCCCTCAAACACCAGGGATTCCCTCCCTCACACCGAGAATTCCCTCCCTCAAACACCAGGGATTCCCTCCCTCAAACACAAGGGATTCCCTCCCTCACACCAGGGATTCCCTCCCTCAAACACCAGGGATTCCCTCCCTCACACCAGGGATTCCCTCCCTCAAACACCAGGGATTCCCTCCCTCAAACACCAGGGATGCCCCCCTCACACACCAGGGATTGCCCCCCTCACACACCAGGGATTGCCCCCCTCACACACCAGGGATGCCCCCCTTTACACACCAAGGATGCCCTCCCTCAAACACCAGGGATTGCCCCCTTCACACACCAGGGATTGCCCCCCTCACACACCAGGGATGCCCCCCTTCACACACCAAGGATGCCCCCCCTCACACACTGGGGATGCCCTCCCTCACACACTGGGGATGCCCCCCTCACACACTGGGGATGCCCCCCTCACACACTGGAGATTCCCCCCGTAACTGTCCACACCCCACTCAGTGTGTTTATTCTGTAACACTGGACAGATCAGTATTTTTTAAGCTATCCTGTGCTGCACACAGGAAGGTTTGCTTTATTAATAATAATACTGTAATAATACTGAGAATCTGCTCGGCGCAGAAAACATGCTGCACACACAAATACTCTCTCACACATACAAATGCACACGCATACACACATACATACAGACACACAGATTCTCACACTGACACACGCACATTCACAGACACACACACGCTCACGTATACCCATATCAACACACATACAAATATATATCCGCACTCACTCACAGACACATGTTTCGCCCACAAAATGTACAGTCAACTCGCTTTACAGTATATCCTGTGAAGCGCTTTGAGACATCTCAAAGATGTGATAAGGCGCTGTATCAAATGCAAGGATTATTATTATAAACACACACATGCACACGCTCACAGATACACATATAAATACACACACACAGACAAATATATACACGCAGACGCACACAGTATGAGATGCTCTGATGTTTCTCAGCCTCGGAGCTGTAAATAAATTGTCTCAAAGAGCTCTGTGCCTTTCACTGGCCTGGGGGTGGGGAGTGGGGATGGAATTACATTCCACTAGTGACAGTAGGGAGTGATCAGGATGAGGGCACTGGCTCATTCAGCCCGTTATAGCACAGGCTTGTTCTGCACTGTAAATCACCCAGCCAGGACAGCTGTTCTCGTGGGAAGCAAACTCCAACTCAATGCCCCATTGATCTCCGAGGAGCCCAAGAAATATTTACAGTTTTTAGTTAAAATTCACAACTGCACGAGGAAGTGAAAGCAGAGACTTTTTCCCACCATCTCCTGCAGATCAGCGGGATTTACTTCCAACTTTCCACACGGTCAGCCAGCTTTCAGCTCTCATCATCTACACCTCACCATCATTATACTGCTCCCACCACCAGCCTGGCTGCTGCACATCACAATTATAATATTTCCTCGTATTTGTTATAGCGCCTTTCATGTCGTCGAGACTTCTCAAATCACTTCACAGCATTTACTGTCAAGTGCGTTTTGACCGTGCGTTTTGTGGGCGAAACACGGCAGCCAATTGCGTACATCAGTGTCCCACAGACCGTCGTGGATTGAGTGACCATATTTATTATTTTTTTTAAAAGGGATTATTACCCCTGGAAAGCGATCCGCTAATCGACTAACTTGCTACTTACCGCTAAGTATACAGATGTGTGTGGCGTCAGGAAACTTGCCTAACGCTCTGCCCGAGAATTGAACCCATGTCCTCTCATTTGTGAAGCGAGTGTTCTAACCAATACACTGTAGGACTCCACGGTTCACATAATAATAATAATAATAATAATCTTGCATTTGACACAGCACCTTTCACATCGTTGAGACATCTCAAAACATTTCGCAGGATTTACTGTAAAATGTTTTTTGACTGTACTGTGTGAGCATTTTCCGCACAACAGTGTCCCACAACCAGCCATGGAGTGAGTGGCCAATGTTATTTGGAGGATTGTTGGCCAGGATCTCAGGAGAGAGAAACTCCCTTCTCTTTCCGAATAATGCCACCGGATCTTTAACGTTCACCTTAACAGGCAGATGGGACCTCGGTTTAAGGTCTCATCTAAAGGATGGCACCTCCGACAATGCAGCACTCCACCAGCAAGCGTCAGCCTAGACCGTGAGCTCAAAGTCCCAACCCCACCTCTGCGTAAAGACAGGTTTGCTAACCTCCCTTTAATTCTTCTGTGATCATCTTAAAATTGTGCCTGTGGTGATTGATTCTCCGACCAGTGAGATATTTACCCTGACGTAACCCTTCCTAATCCCGACCACATCCATAAGCTCGCCCCTTCACCTCTCATGACATGGTCAACCCCCCCTTATCTGTATCTGTGTGTCAGATGGCGCAGTGGTAGAGCTCTCGCCTCTGAGTCAGAAGGATGTAGGTTCAAGCCCCACGTCAGGAATTGAACTCACCCAGTCTAAGGTGACACTCCAAAGCAGTGCTGGTGATGTGTTGTATTGTCGGAGGTGCCGTCCTTCTGATGAGACGTTAAATCCAGGTCCCGTCTGCCTGTTCAGGTGGATGTTAAAGATCCTATGGCACTTTCGAAAGGGAAGTTTCTCTCTCCCGGTGTCCTGGCCAACAATCCCCCAAATAAAATTGATCGCTCACTCCATGATGTTTGTGGGATGTTGTTAGGTTTAGGTCAAAGTGGCTGCTACTCACAAAAATAGTCAATCCACTTTGCAATATATCCTGTTAAGCGCTTTGAGACATTCCGATGACGTGAAAGGCGCTATATTAAACGTAAGGATTATTATTATCAAATATTATAATGATTATCTAATATCCTGGGTTACACTCCAAGCACGGCCTGGAAGCTGGTAAAGATCCACATCATAACATTGTGACCTGTACATTTGATATCTGGAGGACATCTCAAAAAGCTTCACAGGGTCAATTGTAAAGTGTAATGACTGTGTGTTTTGTGGGCGAAAGTGGAAGCTAATTATACGCACAGCAACATCCCACAACAGGTGTGAAGCGAACGAGCTGTGTGCTCTTACAGTGACTGAATAATAATAATAATTCTAACAATAATAATCCTTGCATTTGATATAGTGTCATCACATTTTTGAGACGTCTCAGAGCGTTTAACAGAATATATTGTAAAGTGGATTGACTGTGTATTTTGGGGGTGAAACACCATGTCCCACAAACAGACCTGGATTGAAGTGACCAAATTAGTATTTTGTAAAAAATTCTTTTTTGGAGGGATTGTTACCCCCGGAAAGCGAACCGCCAATCGACTAACAACCAGGTTCCTACTTACCGCTAGGTAAACAGAGGCGTGTGGTGTAAGGAAAGGTGCCTTAAGGTTTTGCCTTGCCCGGGCGCTCTCGCCTACGAGGCGAGCACGCTAACCATTAAGCCAGAAAGTCCTGAATCTCAGAGTCTGGGCTGTGTGTTCTCACAGTGACTCTGAATCTCACACTCGGCTCTGGTTATCTGCATGGTGTGAAAAGTGAACTGAATTTGCTATTTAATTTAGGGTCCCTTTTGGGTGGTGGGGGGTGGGAGTGGGGGGGGGGGTTGGGGCTTGAAGAGGTACCGCACCCCAAAACTCATGGTGAGGGGGACGAGCACTGCGGAGGGGCTGGTGGGACAGCTCTGGGTGTCAGTAATTCTGCCTTTTGATACAATGCCAAGAACATTAAAACCTCTCAACGCTTCACATGATTGAATCAAGTGGAGTGTATTCTGCAAGCAAACTCACAGCCAATTTGCGCACAGCCACATCTCACAGACAACAATGAGGGCGAAGTGCAATGAAACCAAGGGGATTGTCGGCCAGGACAACGAGAGAGAAAAAAAACTCCATTCTCTTTCCCAATAGTCCGAAAATTGGCTGCTGCGTTCGCCTACATTCTGTGTTTCACAGATAATCGCATGAAAGCACTTTGAGGCGTCTCGAAGATGTGATGAGGTTGTCTCAAATGTAAGGATTATTATTATCATTGCTAGTTTTATTATTGCTATTTTCATACTATTATCGTTACCGTTATATCAACTCCCTGCAAAAAGCAGCTATTTCAGGAAAACTCAAATCTATCAATAAAAGTAACATCTATTTATAGCCAAATTGGCAGCGTTAATGGTCTGGCTGACCCAGCATTGAAAACCATTGAGAAGTTACTTCTACAAAGTGATTTAAACTATTTAGTTATCAATATTACTGTTATTATTGTTATTATAATTATGCTTATTAGCATTGTGTTATTATTGTTATTATAATTACTATTAATATAATTACTGTTATTATAATTCAAAAAGGCGAGTGAGTTTCTCCCGCCTCCTCCCTTCCCCGGTGTCCTGGCTGACAATCCCTCATAAAATGAGTCACTTACTCCGCAGCTATTTGTGGGACGTTGCTGTTTGCAACAGCAGTCGCCTGCTTTTCACCCACAAAATGCACAGTCACTGCACTTTACAGTATACCCTGCGAAGCGCTTTGAGATGAATGTGTCTCGTTGACGTGATAAGGCGCTGGATCAAGTACAAGGATTATTAATTATAATTGTAGCTGCTATTATATTGTGGTGGTCATTATCACTATTACTCTTATTGCTGTTGTTTGCCTGCTCGGTGTGCTCACCGCACCATTTGTTCTGCTGTCAAGAACGGGCTTTGATGTAAAAGGCTTAATATAACCGCGAGTTGGTGTTGATTACTGATACGGAGAGGCTTGTGCTGAAGTTCCTATCACCTCCGAGACTCTTGTGTTCTCCTGTCTTGCTGCCTGCTTTATTGAGTGTCGAACCCACCTGCCAGGTGCTGTCACACCAGCCCAGACAAGGCTGTGGATGCACAAACATGCCTTTGCATTCAATCATCGTGCTGGTTACGTGAGCACCAGACAGCTGCACGCAAATATTTCCCTCACCAGCCCCCCCCCCGCACCCCTCACCCCACCCCAAACACGAGCTGGGTGGGACGCAGCTAAATGCAGTCACTGGCTGGAAGCGCGTCGATCACACGCCGACGGATGTGCTGACAGTGCACGAGGGGAGCCAAGGCCTGCGGAAACCGGAATCAATGACCTCCTTCCATCTGTTGGCTTAATGTTACCAGCATTAACACGCTGCTAGTCAGTGTGTGACAGCCTAACACAAGCACCATCACGGCACTCACACATTAACTGACCCCCTCCCCACCCAACCACAGCATTAATTAGGAAGCAGTGAATTCTCCCACTCAACTCCTGTTAACCCTGGAAGCCAAAGCCCTAACTGGTAGGGTGATCCTAGCTGGACAAGCAGCGGGAAAGCTTGCCAGACAGTGCTTTCGATGGCAAGCTACGTGGTTTTAGCTGGTTAGACTCCAGTGGTTACCCTAATGTACAATACGGCATCCCCAAGCCTTGTACTCTTGCCAACTTACACCTAATTGGGCAAGCAGAGTGCCTCCTTCCAAGGAAAGAGTGTACATTCCATTCCCAACATAGAATTTTCCATGTGTAGGTGACAGACACGGAAATCTCAGTCTGGTTTGCGGCCTCTTAATCAGGGTGATGGGTTTCCCCGTGTGCCAGAGGCCAGCTGAACAAATAAAAAGGAGGAATCCAGTCACGGTCTTTGTTTTCCACGGGAAACCGAATCCCGGCTTCCAATCATCACTTCCGGTGATTGTGGAACGCACCCTGGACTCCGCGTTTGTTCACAAGCAGCTGTGACAGGCCTGACAGAAGGTGACACCCTCCACACCTCTCCCTCCACTCCCTCCTCGAGCCCCTGCAGTCTGGTTTTCGCCCCGACTTCCCACAGCACAGACAGCGCTTGTCAAAGTCACAAACGACTTCCTCTCTATCAGTGACCAGGGCTCCCTCTGCCTCCTCGTCCTCCTGGATCTCTCTGCCGTGTTCGACATAGTCAACCACACCGTCCTCCTCCAAGGCCTCTCCTCCCTCGTCCACCTTAGAGAGACTGCAATCATGTGGTTCGAGTCCTACTTAACCACCCGCCTCCATTTCATCTCAGCAAATGGTTGCTCCTCCCCCCCCGCCCGGTCACCTGCGGGGTTCCCCAGGGCTCCATCCTTGGCCCTCTTGTTTTCCTTATCTATATGCTCCCTCTGGGCGTTGTCATCCACAGAGATGGGGTAAACCTCCACATATATGCGAATGACACACAAATAAGTAGGAACCCGGTTGTTAGTCAATTGGTGGATTGCTTCTCTGGGGTTAATAATCCTTAAAAAAAAATAATAATGTGGTCACTCAACCCACAACGGTTTGTGGGACGCTGCTGTGCGCAATTGGCTGCCACATTTCACCTACAAACATACAGTCAATTCACTTTACTTTTCTGTGAAGCGCTTTGAGACGTCTCGAAGATGTGAAAAGCGCTATATCAAATGTAAGGATTATTATAATTATTACATTATAAATCTACTTCGCCTCCAGTACCAACTCCAGGTCCGCCAACATTCTATCAGCTTGTCTGGCAAACATCCATGAGTCCAATCTTCCTGCAGATGAATATGGACGAGATGGAAGCCATACTCCTTGGCTCCCGTCAATATCTTCACTCCTGAGCATCTGAACTTCTCAACCTCCCTTGGTTCTCCCTCAGACTCACCGAACCAGTGTGCAACCTCGTGTCCAGTTCGACCCCCAGCTGTCCTTCCTCCCCCACATCTGCTCCCTGATAAGGACCGCCTTCTTCCACCTCCGCCACATTGCCCACCTCCGACCCTACCATACTCCAAACGCAGCCGAAACCCTCATGCATGTGTTGGTCACCTCTTACTCCAACGCACTTCTCGCCGGTCTCCCCAGCTCCACTATTCACAAGATCCAGCTCATTCAGAACTTTGCTGCCCACATATTGACCCGGACCAAACTCCGTACTCACATCTCACCAGTTCTGGTCCAGGCTCCACTGGCTCCCCATCACCAAACGGATCGACTTCAAGATCCTCACACTCGTGTTCAAATCCCTTGACTCTCTGGCACCTCCCTACCTCTCCGACCTCCTCACTCCCCAATCCACCACCTGGTGCTTCCGCTCAACTGGCACCAGCCCCCTGCTCATCCCTCGCACCTTCCGCTCCACCATCAGAGGTCGAGCTTTCAGTCACCCCGCCCCAAAACTCTGGAACACCCTCCCTCAATCCCTCCGCCTTGTCTCCTCTCTCCCCTTTTATAAGTCCCGCCTGAAAACCTTCCTCTTCGACCATGCTTATCCTGGAGATTGTTGAACAGGACATCGGGAAAGAGAAACTCCTTTACAAATAGCGCCATGGAATCTTTTAATGTCCACCTGAACAGCCACAGACAGGACCTCGGTTTAACGTCTCATCTGAAGGATGGCACCTCTGACAATGCAGCACACCCCGAGCACTGCACTGGTACGTCAACCACAAGTGACATTTTATAGCGCCTCTCATGTCGGGAGGATGTCCCAAGGTGCTGGACAGTCAAGGATTTGGACTCCAGCTGGGAGTTGGGATCGAGAGGGGTGGAGGGCAGGGAGGATAAGGGCAGGGGTAGGAGGGTGGCCAAAAGCACGGTCAAAGAAAGCGGTCTTGAGGCGGGCCTCGAAGGAGAGGGTGAAGCGAAGGAACTGAGTTTGGAACTCCAACGGGTGGGGGGCAGAAAGGCTGAAGGCCCGGCCACAGATGGTGGGGCGGGCAGGGCGGGGGAAATGGAGCAGGCAGGAGCCAGCTGAGCTCAAAGTCAAAGTCAGCCCAAACTGTGAGCTCAAAGTCCACGATGTGGGATTTCAAACCACAACTTTCTGACTCAGAATTGAAAGTGCTACCATCTGGACCGGGCTGACGCATAAAACCTAAATCTAATAATAATAATCTTTGCGTTTAAAAAGCACCTTTCACTACGGGAGGACGTCTCGAAGCACTCCACAAGATTCACTGTAAAGTGTAGTGATTGGAGCAGCTCTTATATAATAATAATCCTTGCATTTTTTAAATTGTCTCATCATGTCGTTGAGACGCCTCAAAGGGCTTTGCAGAATATACTGTAAAGTTAACTGACTGTGTATTTTGTGGGCGAAACATTAAATATACTTTTATATTCCAGACCTCATGTAAGAGAAGCTACTTCCAGCCCCCATGGATTAGATTTTAATGAGCGCTCTCTCTCTCCCTTGGACACTTGCCTGTCTCTCTCTTTCTCTCTCTCGCTCCCTCCTGGACATTGGTCTCACTCTCTCTTTCTCTCCCACCCTTCTCCCCTTCCCCCCACACCACATACAGGATACTGATCCCCCTCTCTCTCTCTCTTGGACATCCAATGCCCAACCCCTCACTGACCGGCCTCTCATACCCAACACAGCCTCTCTGTATCAACATCTGGAACGGTTTGCCCATGTCCCATATTGGACAGTAAAGTTCCAAACATTTTGCATGAATTGATTTCACATCTCAGAACCCGCGAGTGACTTTTGCTCAGCGCCAGTCCTGTCTCCTGCCCAACACTGTGATCCAAGATTTAGTTTATATTCTCATTCTTTAATCCGCAATCCCATCAACTGACATTAAACAACATTTGCCCCTCGTCAGCCTGATTACCTGGATCCCTCATCATTTGTGTCAAGTGCCGTCCTTTGGATTAGACGTTATAAGTTGGCAGTTTCACTTCCTTCGGATGAGATGTTTAACTGAGGTTCAGCTTTGACTGTGAGTGAGACCAACCCCTCACCTCAACCCCCTCCCCGCCCCACCCCGGCTCGGGAGTCAGGCTCCTCCACTGTTAAGCGCTCTGAGACGCTACCCTGTACTATGTAACTGCAAGTTGTTGTTGTTGTTGTTGTTGTCATTTGTCTGTTCAGGTGAATGTTGAATGCAAATTGTTGTTGATGTTAAAGATCCCAGGTCACTATTCAAAAAGAAAAGGGAGTTTCCCCTGGTGTCCTGGTCAAATAAAATTAATCATTCACTTCGGGGCTGCTTGTGGAACATTGCTGCGTGTAATTCGGCTAACCCATCCCGCTACAAATACACCGTTCCTTTGGGACATCCCCCCGATCTGAAAGATTCAACACCAATTGTGAGGATTATCCTTTTTATCAGTTTTATTTGCTCAGTTTGTTGCTTGTTTGCTCCAACTCAAGCAGGTTAGTATCATCAGCAAACACAAACCTGCCCTCTGCCCCCATGTACAAGTCATTTATGTAAAGTTCAGTAAGGCTGGGGAACCAGTGGGACTAGTACAGGCTAATGTTCTTTACTTCAATCCCACCCCCTTCTCTTTAACACATCATGTCTGTTTTGATGCTCGCTCCCCCCCACTGGAGCTCTCCAATGTAATCCCATTCCGTGCTCTTTCCCTGTTCTAGTCTTCAAGATTAATTTACTCATGAAACAAGGAAGCTATCATTTTCCTCTGGATATGCATGAATAGATATGTTTGTTCAATGCGGGATAGTAAGAACTGGCTTGAAATATTGCCCTCGTTATGAATCAGTGTGTAATAGATTGGCTCAGTCATTCAAACTCTCACCTCTAGGGGCAGGATACCTTGTGGGTTTGATCTATGTCTGAAACCTCCTGAGCCGTGGACCAGACCAGACACCAAACTCCACATTGTGGAGTGCTGCGTTGCCCCACGTGCATTGGATGGGACATTAATCCCACATCCTGGATGCCTGTTCCTGGAATGAAACGCACACCCTCTTCCCAGAGGGACATAACCTGCTGATCCAATTCTAGAGAGTATTAGATGCCGATTGGCAAGAGCCACAGTTTGAGAACACTAGAGTGTGCGTCGGAGTAACTACTCAACTTTAACAAGCTAAAACTGCATAGCTTGACCTTGAAAGCACTGTTTGGCAAGCTTCCCATTGCTTGTTGTTAGGGCTTTGGCTTGCAGGTTTAAGAATAATAACACTCCTTGCATTTGATATAACGCTTTTCACATCTTCTAGACATCTCAAAGCGCTTCACAGAATATACTGTAAAGTGAATTGACTGTATATTTGTTGGGGAAACGCGGCAGCCAATTGCGCACAGCAGTGTCCCATAAACAGTTGTGGATTGAAGTGACCAATTTTATTAGTGTTTTTTTTCTTATTATCCTTATTATAATCCTTATTATCAGGCGTGTGGAGTAAAGAAACTTGCCCGAGGTTTTGTGCTGCCGGGAATCGAACCCAGGTCTCTCGCTTGTGAGGCGAGTGCTCTAACCACTGAGTTACAGGATCTCCTGTAATGGGAGCTGAGTGGGAAGAATCCCAGCCTCCAGTGATCGGTCAGGCCCTCCATATCTGCCGATGAGCCAGGCTGGGCTGTGCTGTCATTAGCGGTGCACTGGAATACTGTGGACCTGTCTGGCTCGGGAACTGGACTAGAGACCGCCACAGAGGGTGGGCTGTTTGCCATGTGCAAATTGGCTTCCGCATTTCTCCCACAAAATACACAGTCACTACACTTTAAAGAAATACCTGCGAAGCGTTTTGAGAGGTCTTGATACGCGAGGAGGCGCTATGTCAAATGCAAAGCTTATTTAGCATCTTTTCCTGACATTAGATGATGCAGGTGTGGAGCCAGACCGTGAGATATTGCCCCATCTCAGCCCTAACATACCCAAATGTATACTTGGATTGAGAGGGACAGCAAAGTCTAAGCTGACGCTCCAATGCAGTGCTGGGGGTGTGCTGCAATGTCAGAGTTGCCGTCCTTCGGATGAGACGTTAAACTGAGGTGGATGTTAAAGATCCCGTAGCATTATTTGAAAAGAGAAGCGAGTTTCTCTCTCCCGGTATCCTGGCCAACAATCCTCCAAATGAGAAAATGATCTCATCTTGATCTCATCTGATTGCTGTGCGCAATCTTGCTGCTGCGTCGCCTACAAATACTCAGTCACACCATTTTACAACAAATCTTGTGAAGCGCTTCGAGATGTCTTTCCGACGTGATTAGGCGCTATACCAAAGGCAAAGATGATTATGATTATTAAAGGTCTCCCAACCCAACCTAGCCCCATCCTATTGTCTCCCAACACTTGGGACAGTTTCTATATATAATAATAATAATCATCCTTGCATTTGATATAGCGCTTTTCACGTCTTCTCGACGTCTCAATGCGCTTAACAAAATAGACTGTAAAGTGAATTGACCGTATATTTGTGGGTGAAACGCGGCAGCCCATTGCGCACAGCAGCGTCCCACAAACAGTCGTGGAATGAAAATGACCAATTCGTTATTGTTTTGTTTTGGAGGGATTATTATTAGGTGTGTGGAGTAAGGAAACTTGCCCAAGGTTTCGCCCTGCCGGGAATCACTAGAATTACTAGAGTGTCATCAGGAGCACAACACAGGACTTCTCCTCTTTCCTAGCCCAGGACCGCTGAGGCCAATTTCTGAGCTGCCTCTGACCGGTTAGTGCAGCACAGACCAAGACTGAACCAGAGAACAGTTATCACCCGCGCACTCACTGTCTCGCTGAACACTCACACACTCACTTTAACACTGACATGTTCATACACTAACCCACTCATACACTAACACACATGCGCACACACACACACTGCAACACTGGTACGCGCACAAGCACACACTATAATAATAAGCCTTTGATATTTGATAAGGCGTTATTTGATATATTGGGCAAGTTTCTTCACTCCGCAAGCATGATAATAATCCCTCAAAAAAAAGATAAATAGGTCACCTCAATCCATGACTGTTTGTGGGACATTGCTGTGTGCAATTGGCTGCCATGTTTCGCCCACTAATATACAGTCAATCCACTTTACAGTATATTCTGTGAAGCGCTTTGAGACGTCTAGAAGACGTGAAAAGCGCTATATCAAATGCAAGGATTATTATTATTATTATTGTGCCGCACAAACAGTCGTAGATTGAGTGACCAATTTTGTATTGAAGGAATTATTACCATCGGAAAAGTGATCTACCGATCAGCCAACAACCGGGTTCCCACTTACTGTGACATAGACATACTCTGTAACATTCACTGTTAGACTGACACACACACACACTGTAACACTGACACGTTCACACACACATACTGTAATGCTGACGCACACAGTCGTGCCCAGGATTAAGGTTTTGGTGAATGCGTGTATAGTCAGGAATCCGTCCATTAGGCCGGGCTGGCAGCATTGTAAAGATTACTGGGCTGGAGCAAACAGTGAGAACTTTAAGCCCTGAGTTTAGAAACAATTATTCACATTATGCCAAGTCAGGGAAGCTGTGAGGGGGCACAGTGCAGATCCCAGCACATCACACAATCAGAACGTTACAGCACAGAGCCGGGCCAACTCAGCCCCCAACAGTGGAGTCCTGTGGTGTTGCCGTTAGAGCGCTCGCTTCACACACTAACCAGGGGACCTGGGTTTGATTCCCGGGCAGGGAAAAGCCTGAGGCAAATTTCCTTACTCCGCACACCCCTGTTTACCGAGCAGTCAGGAGGCACCAGGTTGTCGTAATAATAATGATCCTTGCATTTGATATAGCGCTTTTCACGTCTTCTCGACGTCTCGAAGCGCTTCACAGAGTAGAGTGGAGTCCTGTAGCTCAGTGGTTAGAGCACTCGCTTTGCAAGTGAGAGACCTGAGCTCAATTCCAGGCAGAGGGCGAAACCTTGGGCAAGTTTCCTTACTCCACACAGAGCCTAATAATAATCCCTCCAAAACCCAAAACAATAATAAATTGGTCATTTTCAATCCATGACTGTTTGTGGGACATTGCTGTGCGCAATTGGCTGCCGCGTTCGCCCACAAATATACAGTCAATTCACTTTACAGTATATTCTGTGAAGCGCTTTGGGATGTCCTCCCGACATGAAAAGCGCTATATCAAATACAAGGATTATTATTATTATTAGACTGTAAAGTGAACTGACCGTAAATTTGTGGGCGAAATTTGTTAGTGTATTTGTGAGTCGATTGGCGGATCACGTCTCTGGGGTTAATATTCCTTCCAAAAAAAATGTGGTGACTCAATTCACGACTGTTTGGGGGACACTGCTCCACGCAATTGGCTGCTGTGTTTCACCCACAAAATATACCAGTCACTACACTTTACAGTGTATTCTGCGAAGCGCTTTGAGACGTCCCAACGACATGTTAAGGCATTATATCAAATGCACGGATTATTAACATCTGCGCTAGTATCCAATCCTATAAACCTACCCTCTAATTTACTCCTCTCTGGCTCGCTGCCCAACTTGACTGCTCACCACACAGTGATGGGACTCAGAGCCCCCTCCCCAACCCCATACACCCCCCGTACAGCCCCCTTCCCAAACCCCATATGCCCTACCCTACAGGCCCCTCCCCAAACATCTAAACACGCCATAGAGAGCCCTCCTCAAACCCCGTACAACAGGCCCCAGAAAGCCTCCCCAAACACTTACTCTAGAGACCCTTCCCCAAACTCCACAATCCCCCAAACCCCCCAAACCCCACATCTCCCTCCCTAAACCCACATACCCCTTCCCCAGACCCCCCAAACCCCACATCTCCCTCCCTAAACCACACATACCCCTTCCCCACACCCCCCAAACCCCACATCTCCCTCCCTAAACCCCACATACCCCTTCCCCACACCCCCCAAACCCCACATTCCCCCAAACCCACACCCCCTTCCCCACACCCTCCTTCTCCACACACCCCCTTCCCCAAACCTCACACCCCCCTCCCCACACCACCCCTCCCCACACCCCCCACTTCCCCAAAGCCCACACCCTCCCTTCCGCAAACCCCACACCCCCTTCCCCAAACCCACATCCCCCTTCCCAAACCCCCCCCTTCCCCAACCCCACACCCCCTTCCCCAAACCCCCCCTTCCCCAAACCCCACACCCCTTCCAGAAACCCTACACCCCCCTTCCCCAAACCCCACATCCCCCGAACCCCACATCCCCAAACCCACACCCCCAAACCCCGCACCCCCAAATCCCACAACCCCACACACCCCAAACCCCACACCCCCCAAACCGCACACCCCTAAACCCCACACCCCTCCTCCCCCAAACCCCACAACCCCCAAACCCACACCCCCCAAACCCCACACCCCTAAACCCACACCCCTAAACCCCACACCCCCCAAACCCCACAACCCCTAAACCCACCCATACCCCACCCTCCCACAAATCCCACCCCTCCCCAAACCCCACCCCTCCCCAAACCCCACCCCTCCCCAAACCTCCTCCAATCTCCACCCCACCCAAACCCCACCCTCCCCACAAACCCCACACCTCCCCACAAACCCCACACCCCCGAAACCCCACACCACCCAAACTCCACCCTCCCAAACCCCCAACCCCCCCAAACCCCATATAGCCCCCTCCCCAAATATCTACAAACACCATGGAGACCACTCCTCAAACCCTATACAACCGGTCCCAGAGATCCCTCCCCAAACCAAGACAGGAGCTGTGTGTGGGGTCCGCCGTTGCACACTGCTGCTCGGACTCTCAGAAAGAATTTCAGATGCGCTCAAGATGTGACCGCACGCTGGCAGAGCTGGCAGGTGTGGCACAGAGGGTCAGCACTGCGCTTGGCAGTCACACAGCCAGGAGAGCAGACACCACCCCATCCCCACTGTGTCCAAACACCACCGCATCCCCACTGTGTCCAGACACCACCGCATCCCCACTGTGTCCAGACACCACCGCATCCCCATTGTGTCCAGACACCACACCATCCCCACTGTATCCAGTCACTACCCCTTCCCCACTGTGTCCAGACACCACCCCTTCCGCACTGTGTCCAGTCACCACCCCTTCCCCACTGTGTCCAGACACCACCCCTTCCCCACTGTGTCCAGACACCACCCCATCCCCACTGTGTCCAGATACCACCCCATTCCCACTGTGACCACCACACACCCTCACCCTTCATCTCCCCCCGCACCACACACACACCCTCCCCTCATTCTACCCCACCCACCGCACGCCCTCCCACTACCTCTCCCTACCCCCACCACACACAGCCACACACCACCCCTCACACGTACACCCAAACACAAGCACACCACCCTTCATCTTACCCCCGTACCGCGCACATACACACACCACCACCCTCACACACACACCACCACCCCACCCCACACACAAAGACCACCACTCACACACACACACACACCACCCCTCACACACACACCACCCCTCACACACACACACCACCCCTCACTCACACACACTACCCCAGGTTCTCTGTGACCTCCCACACATGGTGTGTGTGAGGGTGTGCATTGCCTGCAGTGCCAGTGTTCACACCGGCACTCGCACCGTCCTGTGCCTGCAGTGCTTGGCGATGCATTAGTAATGCAGCAATGCAGCAAGTGTAGCGAGGGCTGCGTGTGCCTGCATTGATGGGCGGGGGAGGGGGAGCGAAACCTGGAAATCCTACTAAATGACCTCAAAAANCCCAAATCACACAGACACAGTGACAGAGACACAGAGACACAGACAGAGGCACAGACAGTGACACAGACCTTTCAGTGAGGTGATCTCCTGCTGAATGGAACGTGAGCTGTCCATTGCCCCCCTTGTCGGACCACCGGGACCATTGGCTGTGACCGAGTGAGCAAGTGAGGAGCTGTATCGCTGACGCTACGATCACAGGAAAATAACCAGAAAACCCTCCTGGGCTCAGAACTTTACTACAGTCGGCAGCCAATCAGTAACGGGCAGTTTGTCATTCATTGATCCGCTGCTCAAAGCCTCTTTAAGTGCAGTGCGGAGAGAGACAGAGCGAGACACAGAGAGAGAGAGAGCCTCTTTAAGTGTAGTGCAGAGCGAGACAGAGAGAGAGAGACAGACAGACAAGGTGAGAGAGACACAGACCGAAACACAGAGAAGACACAGAGAAATGAGAGATAGAGACCAGAGAGAGAGACACGGACACCAGAGAGAGACATACACAGAGATAAACACAGAAAGAGAGACAAGAGACAAAGAGGGAAAGACAGAGATAGAGGGAGAAATGGACAGATAGAGAAAGGCGGAGAGCTCAACAGAGCCAGACAGAGATGGAGAGAGACAGGGAGATGGAGGAAGAGAGAGAGAAAGAGAGAGACAGAAAGAGACAGAGATGGGGAGAGGGACGGAGAGAGATAGAAAGAGAGGAGGAGCGCATTTCCAGCTGATAAAACTAGGACATTTTTGAACAAGACAGTGGGTCTCATCGTGTCAATCTTCATGTCACCTTACTTTCGGTAACGAACCACTCTCACCTCAGAATCCAGATGAGAATTTGTGGGTTCAAGCCCTACATCGGGACTTTGAGCTCTGAGTCTAAGTTAACACTCCAGCCCAGTGCTGGGGGAGCACCGTACTGTCAGAGGTGCTGTCCTTTAGATCAGACGTTACACCAAGATCCCCTCAGCTTTTTCGGGTAGATGTTAAAGATCCCGTGGCGCTAATCGAAAACAGTTGCCTCTTGGTGTCTCTCAGATTAAATCGCTCTCTCACTTCATGGCTGTTTGTGGGCTATTGCTACTCATGCATTGGCTGCCGTATTCACCTACACAATACACAGTCACTACATTAAAATTCGCAATACAATTCTGTGAAGCACAGACGTCTCGACGATGTGATGAGCTGCTGTATCAAATGCAAGGATTATTATAATAAACACTACAGGTTACACAGAATGACACCACACGGAAACACACCATTCAAGCCAACTGGGCCGTACCAGTGCTTAAGACTTCACATGAGCCCCACATCCCCTAAATCCCACAAATTCTCTATCTGTGACCAGGGCTCCCTCTGCCTACTTGTCCTCCTGGACCTCTCCGCCGCGTTCGACACAGTCGATCACACCATCTTCCTCCATCGCCTCTCCTCCGTCATCCACCTCAGTGGGACCGCACTCGCCTGGTTCGAGTCCTACCTCACAAACCGCCAGCAGTACATCTGCACAAACGGCTTCTCCTCCCGCTCTCACCCGGTTACCCGCAGGGTACCCCAAGGATCCATCCTTGGCCCCCTCCTCTTCCTAATCTACATGCTCCCTCTTGGGGATGTCATCCGCAGACATGGGGTACATTTCCACATGTATGCAGATGACACCCAACTCTACTTTTCCACCTCTCTTTGCGACCCCCGGTCCCCTGATGTTCTGTCAGCTGCCTGTCAGACCTCAGGGGCTGGATGAGCGCAAACTTCCTTCAGCTCAACGTCGACAAGACGGAAGCCATACTCTTTGGCTCTCGTCAACGTCTAAAATCTCACAGCTCTCACCTCCTCCACCTACCCGACCTCCCCCTAAAACTCTCCGAACCCGTACGCAACTTAGGCATCAGGTTCAACCCCCAATTATCCTTCCACCTCCACATCCGGTTCCTCACCAGCACCGCTTTCTTGCACCTCCAACAGATCGTCCATCTCCACCAATACCTCTCCCCAAAAGCCGCTGAAACCCTGGTCCATGCCTTTGTCACCTCTCGGCTGGACTACTCCAATGCCCTCCTCACTGGTCTCCCATCGACAAAATCCAAATCATTCAAAACTCTGCCACCGCATTCTCACCCGCACGAAAATCCGCTCCCCGATCACCCCAGTCCTGGCCAGACTGCACTGGCTGCCTATCCCAGAGAGGATCGATTTCAAGATCCTCACTCTTGTATTCAAGTCCCTGCACTGCTCTGCACCCCCCGACCTCTCTGACCTCTCTCCTCAAAACAGTACCTGTTGCCTCCGTTCCTCCGGGTCTGGCCTCCTCCTCGTCCCCCTAGTCCTCATCTCCACCCTCGGCGGCCGTGCCTTCAGCTACTATGCCCCGAGGCTCTGGAACTTCCTTCCTCAACTCCCTTCGCCTCGTTCCCTCCCTTCCCATTTTCAGGTCTCTGCTGAAGACCTTTCTTTATGACCGCGCCTTTGGTCACCTTCCTCCCTCTCCCCCTGGCTCGGTCCCGGGATCCATTACTCTAAAGCACTCTGAGACGTCCGGCGTGGAGGGTGCTATATAAATCCAAGTTGTTGTATTGTTATTCCCCTCTCCTATACCCCTCTTTTCCCCTCACCTATACCCATCTTCTATTCCCCTCTCCTATACCTCTCTCCTATACCCCTCTATGTTACCCCTCTATTCCTTCTCCCTCATTTGTGCATCAAGTAATAACCCTTCCCCCCCAAAAAATAATAATTTGGTTACTCAATTCGCGACTGTTTGTGGGTCACTGCTGTGTGCAATTTGCTGGTGCGCTTTGCCCACAGCATATACAGTCAATCCCTTTCCCGTATATTCTGTGAAACATTTCCTCGCATTTGATATAGCGCCTTATCATGTCTCCGAGACGTCTCAAAGTGCTTCACAGAAGATACGGTAAAGTGAATTGACTGTGTATTTTGTAAGCGAAATGTGTGGGGTGATTTTTATCTGATCAAAGTTTTCTATGTGAAACTCACTATCGGATTCTGCTAGGAGCTATCTTATGTTTATATCATTTTCAGACCACACCTATGGAGTCCTGTAGCTCAGTGGTTAGAGCACTCGCTTTGCAAGCGAGAGACCTGAGTTCAATTCCAGGCAGAGGGCGAAACCTTGGGCAAGTTTCCTTACTCCACACAGAGCCTAATAATAATCCCTCCAAAACCCAAAACAATAATAAATTGGTCATTTTCAATCTACGACTGTTTGTGGGACATTGCTGTGCGCAATTGGCTGCCATGTTCGCCCACAAATATACAGTCAATTCACTTTACAGTCTATTCTGTGAAGCGCTTTGGGACGTCCTCCCGACGTGAAAAGCGCTATATCAAATGCAAGGATTATTATTATTATTATTATTATGGAACATTTCAATGCAGGTCTAATTTTTGATCCTGTCAAAATGGTGATAACTTAAGCCAGGAAATGGCAAATCACAACAATGACACCCACTCTGACTATCCTCCTGGGAAAGGAAAAATAATAATCCTTGCATTTGATATCGGGCCTTATCATGTCTTCGAGACGTCTCAAAGCGCTTCACAGAATATGCTGTAAAGTGAATTGATTGTATATTTGTGGGCGAAAGGCAGCTGCCAATTGCGCACAGCAGCGTCCCACAAACGGTCGTAGATTGAGTCATTTGTACCCGGGGAACCGATCTGCCAATCGACTAACAAACAGGTTCCGATTTGCTGCTGGGTAAACAGAGGTGTATGGAGTGAGGAAATTTGCCTAACGTTTCGCCCTGCCCTGGAATCGAACCCAGGCGAATGCGAGCGAGCAGAGTCCCATAGTAGAATAAGCAGAGTCTCCTTAGACCTGAACAGGCTCCAACCTGGCAATGGTATGTCGGAATCGAGTCCATCCTTTGTGGACGGTCTCTAGTCAGGTTCCTGAGCCAGGCGGGTCCACAGTATTCCAGGGCACTGCTGGTGACAACACACCACAGCCTGGCTCGTCGGCAGGATTTTGAAAGGCAAATGCTTTAAGATTTCCTTGTGACGCTATATAAAAATAAGCCTTGCATTTGATATAGTGACTTGTTACATCGTTGAGATGTCTCAAAGCACTTCACAGAATATACTGTGAAGTGGAGTGACTGTATATTTGGTGGGCGAAACTCAGCAGCCAATTGCATACAGCAGCGACCCACATTAGTGGATTGAGTGACCAAATTATTATTATTATTTTTGAAGGGATTATTATGAAATGTAAGATTATTATTCCATTATTGTACAGTCAGGTTTTGTGTGCAGTGCAGCTCTTCCTCCCATATTCTCGCTCACACTAAACTCCGTACCCCCATCACACCAGTCATCGCCAGGCTCCACTGGCTCCCTTTCACAGAACAGATCAATTTCAAGATCCTCTCACTTGTCTACAAATCCATTCACACCCTGGCACCTCCTTACCTTTCCGAACTGTCTTATCTACACTCCACTACCCACTGCCTCCGCTCGGCTGGCTCTGGCCTCTTGCTTGTCCCTCATCTCCTCCACTCCACCATCGGCGGTCTTGCTTTCAGCCGCTACGCCCCAAAGCTTGGGAGACCTCTCTCCCAATCCTTCCGCCTTACCCCTTCCTTCCACTCGTTTAGATCACGACCTTCCTCTTCGACCGTGTTTACAGTCACCTCCACCCTCCCTCAGGCTCAGCGTCGGGCTCCGTCACTGTTAAGCGCTTCAAGACACTTCCCCACATGAAGGGCACTATATAAATACGACTCGTTGTTGTGTTAAACTGTCGGAGAGAGAACTCTGCAGTGAATGTAGGGACTATAAATAAACAGCAATTTTTTTGGTCAGCCGGATATCTGACACAAGCGGAAACCCATCATCGTGTTTAAGAGTATCTGAGAATTCCCTGCCACCCACCTATACATGGAAATCCCAGAGATAGATTGTTGGAATGGAATGCGCTCCCTCTCCCTGGAGGGACACATCCTGTTTACCTAATTCCAGTATTAGGCGCAGGTTGGCAAGAGCTAAGGTTTGAGGACCCCAGAGTGTGCGTTGGGGTAACTGCTGGAATCGAACCAACTAAAACCACATAGCTTGCCATTGATATCACTATCTGGCAAGCTTTCCCACTGCTTGTCCAGCTTGGCCATTAGGGCTTTGGCTTGGAGGGTTAACAGGAGCTGAGTGAAATGGTTCCCAGTGACTGGTCTGCCCTTCCATGTCCTGCCAATGAGCCAGGCTGGACTGTGCTGTCATCAGCAACGCCCTGGAGTACAGTGGACCCGCCTGGCTCAGGAACCAGACAAGAGTCCCCCGCAGATGGCTGGCTCGATTCCAATATTCCTTCGCCAAACATGTCACCTGGGAGGCGGTTCAGCTCGAAGGAGACCCTGCTTGCCTCCCCCCACCAAGGAGGATAATCACTTATAATAATAATAATTATCCTTACATTTGATATCGTGCCCTTTCACATCCTTGAGACGTCTCAAAGCGCATCGCAGAATACACTGTGAAGTGAATTGACTGTAAATGCAACATCCCGTGTCCCTGCGTTGTCCGCAGATCAATCGGTCAATCGGTCGTTTGTTCCGAGGGAACTTGTTTGTGGACTGAATGCCTGCTGTGCTTCAATACAACTAATAATAATCCTTGCATCTGATATAGTCGTTGAGACGTCTCAAAGCCCTTCGCAGAATATATTGTCAAGCGATTTGAATGGGTGTTTTGTGGGCAGAACACGGCGGCCGATTGCACACAGCAGGGTCCCACAAACAGTCGTGGATTGAGTGACCGAATTATTAGCAATCTGTTATTGATTTTATTATGGATTTACTGAAGGGGTTCCTCCCAGAAAGAGGACAGAATGCGCAGGCAATTGAGCCCCACCCTCCTGCCTGCCTGCCCACCCTCCTGCCCGCATTGACTTGCTGCATTCCCTGCTCTCCGCGCTGCGCTGAGCTGTACTTGCAGCTATTTGCTCACAGTAGATTAATGTGAGATACCCATCACATGAATCACCCAGAGACCAAAGAATGTGATCGCAGCACCTCTCCGGCCTTGGAGGCAGGCCAAAACCTTGAGCTCAGACCTTAACCCTTCCTGCCTGGGTCGCTGCGCCGTTAACCCTTTCTTTTTGCCGAGCCGCCCAACCATTAACCCTTACTGCGCCGATCACTGCAATATTAACCTTTGCTGATGAATCGCCACACACATATCCCTCACTGCAATAATCCGTAAACCGCTTACGTTCATAGACTGTTCACCTCTCCATTAACCCTACAATGTACCCTATTCCATGTGCACTGTTCAATGTAACTTTAACCCTTACTGCACTGTTCACATTACCAGTAACCCTTTGCTGCGCTGATCACGGTTTCTAACGGAACCACAGTGGATTTATACGAGGTGTTTGGATCAAAGTTCTTCTTAATATTAGAAAAATAATCCTTGCATTTGATATAGCACCTTATCACGTCGTTGAGGCGTCGCAAAGCGCTTCACAGAATCTATTGCACAGTGAATTGACTGTGTATTTTGTGGGCGAAACGTGTCGGCCAATTGCACACAGCAGCGCTCCCGCAAACAGTCGTGGATTGAGTGATCACATGTTTATTGAGGGATTATAACCCCCGGAAAGCGATCCGCCGATCGACTAACAACCGAGCTCCTGCTTATGGCGAGGTAAACAGAGACGAAAACAGGCCAGTTAGATGTCAAATCTGTGTCACTGCTCCTCTCGTTCCTGAAACGTCCTTCCTATTTTTCCCACTCTCTACTTCTCACATTCCACAATCAATTATCCTCTGGGGAAGGGGGGGGAGGAGTAAGTCTCTACCCTCCATCACTCACCCCTCTCCTCCACTGTGCTCTCTCTCTCTCTCTCTCTCTCCTCCATTACTCTTTTTTTTCTCCCTCCCCTGATCGCTCTCTTTTTCTCTCTCTGTCCCCCAATCGCTCTCTCTCTCGCCCCCACCCAGCCAAAATCACTCTCTGTGCACCCCTCCCCATTGCTCTTTCTCAATACAATGCAAATTTACATAGCATCCTTCACATCAGCAGGAAGCGAAACAGAATGATGGAAGGGAAAGATAGAGAACAATGGAAGAAAGAGAGAGAGAGAGATGGAAGAGAGAGAAAGTGAGAAAGAGAGATGGAAGAGCGAGAGAGAGAGAGCGAGGGAGAGATGGAAGAGAGAGAAAGTGAGAAAGAGAGATGGAAGAGCGCGAGAGAGAGATGGAAAAGAGAGAAAGTGAGAAAGAGAGATGGAAGAGCGAGAGAGAGAGAGAGAGAGAGAGAGATGGAAGAGAGAGAGAGAGAGAGATGGAAGAGAGAGAGAGAGAAAGAGTGAGAGAGAGTGTGCAATGGGGAGAAGTTCTGGTTGAGCTCTAACTTTCTCCAGTTGAAGACAGAGGCTGTTCGTCATAGTCTGGATTGGATAAAAGCATATATGGCAGAATCAGGCAATGTTTCAGAGATTGGGTAAAGCTGAGTGGGTCAGAGCACAGATGTGGGGTTGGAGGACAGTTGGGAATCAAACAAGGCATTGAGATTCCGCCCCGGCTCTGTGAGGTGTGAGTCTCGTGAGGTGTGACCTGCGGTGAGGAGGTGCTGATGGGACCCAAGATTGTCAACATTCAACTGAAGAAAGTTGGAGTGCATCCAGAACTTCTCCCTCCATCTCTCTCTCATTGCTCTCTCTCCCACCTCTCTCTCCGTCTTTCTCTTTCATTTTTCTCTCCCTCTCTCCCTTTAACTTCCATCGCTCTCTCTCTCTCTCTCTCTCCCATCGCTCTTTCTTCCATCACTCGCTTTCTCTCTTCCATTTCTGTCTTACATCTCTCTCTCTCTCTCTCTCTCTCACACACCATCCCTCCCTCCCACCATCGTCCTAAGCTCAACCCTGTCATATATGGCTATCCTTGTTCCTCCCTCACACACTGTCTGGTCGCTGCAGTTTGAGATCTCACAGTGTTATATACATACTATCTGTCTCAGGTTGACAGTAAATCCCTACATGGTGAAGGCACAGCATTGCTCCCAATGTAATAACAGTTTTGCAATGCAGACTTTAAAAGGGAAAGCTCCCAGCCTGAACGTACACAATAGCCCAGCTCTTAAACTGACCATCTTATTATACAGATTCATTGATCTCATCCAGGCTCAGTCAGTCACATCCTCTCCTCTGAATCAATAGGTTGTGGGTTCAAGCCCCGCATCAGGACCTTCGAGCTCACAGTCTAGGCTGACTCTCCCGTGCAGCGATGGGGGCAGGAGAGAGCTCTGCACTGTCAGAGGCGCCGTCCTTCGGGATGAGACATTCAACTCAGGTCCCATCTCTGTGCCTGTTCAGGTGGACGTTAAAGATCCTCCAGCACTATTTTGAAAAGAGAAGGGAATTTGTCTCTCCCAGTGTCCTGGCCAACAATCCCCCAAATAAAATTGCTCATTCGCTTCGTAGAGGTTTGTGAGACATTGCTGTGCACGACCCACACAGTCACTACACTTTACATTAAATCCTTTGAAGCACATTGAGACATTTCAGTGACATGAAAGGCGCAATACCAAATACAAGAATCGCTATTGTTATATTATTGTTGGAATCCTGTGGTGTATTGGTTAGAGCACTCGCCTCGCAAGCGAGAGGACCCGGGTTTGATTCCCAGCAGGGCAAAACGTTAGGGAAGTTTTCTTACTCCACACGCCCCTGTCTACCTGGTAGAAAGTAGGAACCCGGTTGTTAATCAATTGGCTAATTGCTTTCTGGGGCTCATTGCTTTCCATTCAAAAAAAATAATAATTTGGACATTCAACGCGCGACTGTTTGTGGGACACTGCTGTGTGAATTGGCTCCCACAAAATACACGGTCAATTCACTTTGCAATATATTCTGTGAAGTGCTTTGAAATGTCTCAACGACGTGATAAGGCGCTGTATCAAACGCAAGGATTATTAGTGTTATAGTAATCACTTTCTGATCTCAACAGCTCTGGAGTTAAACCCAGAGACCTCTTGCCCATTTTACAGCCTCTCTGCTTCCTCCTCACCATCTCGGGGACATTTAAATTCTTTACTCTCCAAAATGTACCCCAGGTACATGGATTCCCGTAGCATAGTAGTTCGCAGGCTCAGGTCGCAAGCAAGAGGATCTGGGTTCAATTCCCGGGCAGGACGAAACCTTAGGCGAGTTTCCTTACTCCACACGCAGTAAGCAGGAACCCGTTTAATAGTCGATTGGCAGATCACTTTCTGGGGGGGTAGTAATCCCTCAAAAAAAAGGACACTGCTGTGCGCAATTAGCTGCCGCTTTTCTCCCACAAATTATACAGTCAATTCACTTTACAGTACATTCTGCGAAGCATTAGAGACGTCTCAACGACGTGTTAAGGTGCTACATTCAATGTAAAGATTATTATTTTTTATTATTACTTCTTATCTTTCTGTATTGGTTTCCATTGTCCCACAAATTTTGTCAGTATCTGTCAGTGGATCTTGTACTCCGTCCGTCAGTGTCAACACCTGATTTAGTATCATTCTCAAACCTGGTTACGATTCCCTTGACCTTTTTTTGTTTTGGTCAGCCGGGTGCCTGACATGTGGAAATCCATCACCATGCTGAAGCGTTTCCATCACCCAACGTTCGAACCTTAATATAGAGAACAAGGGAGGCCACCAGGGATATCCCTCTAAGTTTGCGTGTCAGATCAGATCTCAGTTGCATTCTTGTCTCCGAGTCAGGAGATTGTGATCATCGGCGTTCGAGCCTTCAGCCTCTCTGGCCCCACCCTTTGGAACTCCATCCCATGGTCCCTTCACCTCACCCCCTCCCTTGCCTCCTTCAAGGCCATCTCAAGACTTTCCTCTTCGACCACGCTTTTGGTCACCCTCCTACCTCTACCCTCACTCATCTCTACCCTTCATGACCCTAAACCCCAGCTTGGGTCCAAATCCCTGACTGTCCAGCACCTTGGGACGTCCTCCTGACGTGAGAGGTTCTATACACATGGAATTTTTATTGTGGGTTCAAGCCTCACGCCAGGACTTTGAGCTCACAATCCAGGCTAATGCTCTAGTGCAATGCTACAGGAGCATTGTATTGTCAGAGATGCTGCTCTTTGGATGAGGTGTTGAGCCAAAGTCCTGTCTGTGGCTGTCGAGATGGATGTTGAAGATCCCCTGGCAATATTTGAAAGGAGAAGGGAGTTTTTCCTTTTGTCCTGGCCAATAATCCCTCCAGATAGAATGGCTATTTGTAAGACATCGCTGTGCACAAATTGGCTGACACGTTCACCCACAAAATACACAGTCACTACACTTTACAGTGTAATCTGTGAAATGCTTTGAGACATCTCCACGATGTGATAAGAGTCTGTATCAAATGTCGATTGTTATTAACTATTTAATTGGGACAGAGAGACTTTTAATCTCTATTTCCACTCCACATTGTTCAATATTCCATCATTACCACAAGGTCCCACTCATAGGAAGTGGATTAGGCCATTCAGCCCCTCAAGCCTGTCTGCCATTCTAATAGATCATGGCTGATCTGAACCTCAACTCCATTTACCCACCTTTGCTCCATTTCCTTTGATACCCGGACCTAACAAAAACCTACCCACCTCACTCTTGAAAATGTCAATGGATCCAGCATCCACAGCCTTTTGGGGAAGAGAGCTCCAGATTTGCACTACCGATTTCCCGGGAAGCAAACCAGGATCCTCTGACTTGCGAGGCGAGCATGCTAGCCACTATGTTAAAAGACTCTGGAAATAGTTTTTCTGTATCTACCCTCTCGTTTTCCTTTATCATTTTTTTAACACCTCAATTAGATCGCCCTTCAACCTTCTAAAATCAAGAGTTGCGAGTATAACAGGAACTAAGTGGGAGGAATCCCTGCCCCCAGTTTTTCTGCTCCAACAGGAAGATTCCTAACACTCTAGCCTCTGTTCACCATCTCCAGGATCCTTCTGGTGAACCTAAGCGACCCTCTCTCCATCACTCTGACATTTTGTTTGTAACGTGGCCCCAAACCTCTCCACAATACTTCAGCTGTGACCTAACCAATGTCATGTCATTCATCATCAGTTCCCTACTCGTGCATCCAGAGTAGGAACCAGAAAGTAGGAACCCGGTTGTTAGTCGATTGGCAGATCGCTTTCAGGAGGTAATAATCCCTTCAAATATATATACATCAATAATAATTTGGTCGCGCAATCCATGACTGTTTGTGGGACAGCACTGTACGCAACTGGCTGACATCTTTCGCCCACAAAATACACAGTCAATCCACTTGACAATATATTCTGTGAAGCGCTTTCAGAAGTCTCAAGGATGTGATAAGGTGCTATATCAAATGAAAGGATAATTATTATCATCATTTCCCTACTCTTGTATCCAGAGACCAGTAGCTTATTGGTTAGAGCACTCGCCTCGCAAGCGACAGGACCCAGTTTCAATTCCTGGGCGGGCGAAACCTTGGACAAGTTTCCTTACTCCGCACGCCTCTGTTTGCCCAGCAGTAAGAAGGAACCCGGTTGTTAGTGGATTGGCGGATCGCTTTTTGGGGGTAATGGTTTCTGCCAGTGTGGTTAGCAAGTGGTCTGGGCTTGTCAGTTATTCCTCAACACCAGGTCAGACTATTGTTTGCTCCGTAACAGTGTGGTTGCTGTGTGGGCAGCAGCTTTTACACTATAAACAAATTCACGCACCCAGGCGTTCATATTGGGTGAACCACCAACTTCAGTTGTGAAGGGCAACCATTATATTCTTGTATCCGATGGCTCCATCTATAAAGCCAGACTCCTATTTGCCCTTTTAAAGGCCTCTCTCTCTCTCTCAACCCTCCATCCCACTTGTAACAAACTCTGGATTGGTTCCCACAGATCCCTCTTTCCCTCATTGAGAATTCGACCGTATCAAACGCAAGATTATTGATTATTAACTATTAGCATTATTAAGCAGCGTTTAATTCCGTTCCCAAAATCCGCACTTGACATATTTTGATGAGTCTGCCCGCGGAGTGACTGTCTGAACAGGCGCCTGTGATCCTCTGAACAACAACTTACATTTACACAGCACCTTTCACGTCGGGAGGACATCGCGAGGTGCTGGACGGTGAAGGGTTTGCACCCAAGCTGCGGACTGGAGTCAAGAGGGGTGGAGGGCAAGGGGGTTGTGTTGGGAAGACGACCGAAGATGCGGTTGAAGAGGAAATCTGTCTGTAACTCTCCGAACATCCGCCTGTAACTGCTCACTCTTCATCACTGAGCACAGCTTCTCGGACCCCTTCCTCATCCCTCTCCCACCCGAGCTCTCCTCATGCTATTTACCCACAGCGTCGTTCGGAGAGCCGTTAAACCGTCTGCGCCTGTTCAGGTTCACGTTAAAGATCCCATAACGCTATCGGAAAAGAGAAGGGAGTTTCTCTCTCTCTCTCTCCCCCCCCCTCCCCGGTGGTCTTGACGACAATCCTCCAGATAAAGTCGGTTACTCACTCCGTGGCTGTTTACGGGACGTTGCTGCGTGGGGAATCATCGAGCTCTCTGGGCCGCGACCGTGCGCGAAGGGCGCTATGCAAGTGCACGTTGCCGTCGTCGTGTGCAAACTGGCAGCGGCTTTCAACCGCACAACACACGGTCACAACACCTTACAGCAATACCTGTGAAGCACTTCGATAAGGCGCGATTGCCAATTGGAAAATAATAATTATTATTATGAACAGTAATTAATTGCAGCGATTCACTCAGTGACGATCCTGACCATTAACCCTTCGAGCCTTTGTGTTCGAAGTCCTCATTCACCCACAGACAACAACGCCTTCACCGGAACTCCTTCACCGCTGTCGCTATATATTTTGTCCAAAATCCACGGGATTTTCCCCACAACCGTCAACCTGCTCATTCTCTCCCCGATCTTTCTGAACCGGTCCTGGTCATCCCATCGCCTTTGCCCTTCTCCATTCTCCGGCCATTCTCCGGACTCGTCTGCCACTCCGACCATGATTCGCATCATCTCATCCCCACTCTCTATATGCAACTCCCCCCCCCACCTCTCACACAGGGTAGAGTCCCAGAGCTCACACACAAACCCCAGGGTGCAACCCTCTCCGCCACCACCCCCCACCCCCCCACTCCCCACCCACACACACACACAACCCTCTTCAAATTTGTCTCACTCTCACTCACAGTCACTCTCTCACACGCACTCACTCCCTCTCTCACTCCCCTCTCCCGGTCTCCCAGTCTCATCCACTCCCTCTCTCACTCCCTCTCTCCCCGTCTCACTTCGGCCTCACACTCACTCCCTCTCTCACACCTCTCTCGAAGTCTCATTCACTCCCCTCTCCCCCTGTATCACTCCATCCTAGTCTCCCTCTGTCACTTCCAGTCTCACTTACTTTCTCACTACCCCTCTCTCTCTCTCTCTCTGTCCTCACTCACTCTCCCACTCACTCTCTCTGTCTCACTCCCTTTCTCTGTCTCGCACTTCCAGTCTTACTCACTCCCTCTCTCCCCGTCTCGCTCCTCTCTCACTCCCTTTCTCTGTCTCACTCCCTTTCCCTGTCTCTCTCCCTCTCTCCCTGTCTCACTCCCTCTCTCCCTGTCTCACTCCCTCTCTCCCTCTCTCACTGTCTCACTCCCTCTCTCCCTGTCTCACTCCCTCTCTCCCTGTCTCACTCCCCTCCCCTCCCTCCCCCCCCTCTCCCCCTCACTCCCCCTCTCCCTCACTCCCCCTCTCCCTCACTCCCCCTATCCCCCTCTCTCTCCCCCTCACTCCCCCCTTCCCTCATTCCCCACCCTCCCTCACTCCCCCCTCACATCCCCCCTCCCTCACTCCCCTCTCCCCCCTCCCTCCCCCCCTCTCCCCCTCACTCCCCCTCTCCCTCACATCCCCCCTCCCTCACTCCCCCCCTCACATCCCCCCTCCCTCACTCCCCTCTCCCCCTCCCTCCCCCCCCCTCACTCCCCCCCTCCCTCACTCCCCTCACTCCCCCCACTCCCTAACTCCCCCCTCCCTCACACCCCCTCCCCTCACTCCCCACCCTCCCTCACTCCCCTCCCTCACTCCCCCCCCTCACATCCCCCCTCCCTCACTCCCCTCTCCCCTTCCCTCCCCCCCTCTCCCCCTCACTCCCTCCTCTCCCCCTCACTCCCCCTCACTCCCCCCTCCCTCACTCCCCCTCACTCCCCTCTCCCCCTCACACCCCTCTCCCCCCTCTCCCCTCTCCCCCTCACTCCGGGTCTGGGTGTACCTTTATGCTTCTCCCTGACGTCCTCGAACGCCCTCAGCAGTCCCTGTTCCTGCTCCTCGGCGGTGACGGTCCCGGGGCTGCGGTGAGCCATGGCGGGGGGTGGGGGGGTGTGTGTCAGGGGGTGTGTGTGGGTGTGTGTCTCCCCCACAGCTCTGGTCGGGTCACTCTGACAGTCTGTGGCTAAAAGCGGCAGCAAAACCCGCCCCTTAGAGGCGTGTTATGTTATATGGGGAGTGTTTGGGGAGTGTGTGGGAGTGAGAGAGAGAGAGTGAGAGAGAGAGAGAGAGAGAGACCCTTATACACAGCCGTCTCCGACCCACAGGACTCACTCACTCACTCACACTCACACACTCACTGGCTCACTCACTCGCTCACTCACTGGCTCACACACTGACTCACTCACTCACTGGCTCACTCACTCACTGGCTCACTCACTCACTCACTGGCTCACTCACTCACTCACTGGCTCACTCACTCACTGGCTCACTCACTCACTCACTGGCTCACTCACTCACTGGCTCACTCACACACTGGCTCACTCGCTCACTCACACACTCACTCACTGGCTCACTCACTCACTGGCTCACTCACACACTGGCTCACACACTCACTCACACACTCACTCACTGGCTCACTCACTCACTCATTCACTGGCTCACACCCTCACTCACTCACTCACTGGCTCACACACTCACTCACTGGCTCACACACTCACTCACTCACATACTCACTCACTGGCTCACTCACTGGCTCACACACTCACTCACTGGCTCACACACTCACTCACTGAATCACTCACTCACTCACTGGCTCACTCACTCACACACTCACTCACTGGCTCACTCACTCACTGGCTCACTCACTCACTCACTCACTCACTGGCTCACTCACTCGCCCACTCACTCACTGGCTCACACACTCACTCACTGGCTCACTCACTGGCTCACTCACTCACTGGCTCACTCACTCACTGGCTCACTCACTCACTGGCTCACTCACTCGTCCACTCACTCACTCGCTCACTCACTCACTGGCTCACTCACTCACTGGCTCACAGACTCACTCACACACTCACTCGCTCACTCACTGGCTCACACACTCACTCACACACTCACTCACTGGCTCACTCACTCGCTCACTCACTGGCTCACTCACTGGCTCACACACTCACTCACTCACTGGCTCACTCACTCGCTCACTCACTCGCTCACACACTCACTCACTCACTGGCTCACACACTCACTCACACACTCACTGGCTCACACACACACTCACTGGCTCACACACTGGCTCACACACTCACTGGCTCACACACACACTCACTCACTGGCTCACACACACACTCACTGGCTCACACACTGGCTCACACACTCACTGGCTCACACACACACTCACTGGCTCACACACACACTCACTCACTGGCTCACACACACATACACTCACTGGCTCACTCACTCACACACTCACTGGCTCACACACTCACTCACTGGCTCACACACTCACACACTCACTCACTCACACACTCACTGGCTCACTCACTCACTCACTGGCTCACATACTCACTGGCTCACTCACTCACACTCACTCACTGGCTCACACACTCACTCATTCACTGGCTCACACACTCACTCATGCACTGGCTCACTCACTCACTCACTCACTGGCTCACTCACTGGCTCACACACTCACTCACTCACTGGCTCACACCCTCCCTCACTCACTGGCTCACACCCTCATTCGCTCACTGGCTCACACTCTCATTCGCTCACTGGCTCACACACTCACTCACTCACTGGCTCACATACTCACTCACTCACTGGCTCACACACTCACTCACTGGCTCACACACACACAGCACAACACAGCAAAGTGACTCCAAACTTTTATCAACTCTGTAAACCTAAGAGACCGGCCACCACGACACGGTCAAACATACACACACATCACACTGCACATGCACACACACAGGCAAATGCATATACACACTCAGGGACACAACAACAACAGCAAAATGACATGTGTGTAGACCAGAGAGCGGTTATCAGACTCCCCTTTCACTGCCCATTTATCGTATTAAATCTCACATGGATTCACAAATTTGTCTTTATAAATAAGAATCTTACATTGGATACAGCACCTGTCACATCAGGAAGACGTCACCAAACTCTTCACGGGATTTACTGTAAAGTGCTGTGACTGTATTTTGTCGAGGAAAGTGGCAGCCAATTCATTCACACACAACAGCGTCCCACAAAAACAGCCACGAATTAAGTGACCGGTTTTATTTGGGGGATTATCGGTTAAGACACTGGGAGATAGAAACTCCCTTCTCTTTTACAGTAGCTTGAGGATCTTTAACATAATAATAATCCTTGCATTTAATCCTGGTGACAGGAATGAGGGATTTTAGTTATGTGGAGAGACCAGAGAAGTCGGGATTGTTCTCCTTAGCGCAGAGAAGGTTAAGGGGTGATTTATTAGAGGTGTTCAAAATTATGAGTGGTTTTGATAGAGTAAATAGGGAGAAACTGTTTCCACTGGCGGGCGGGACGGTAACCAGGGAACATAGATTCAAGATAATTGGCAAAAGAACCAGAGAGGAGATGAGGAGAAAACATTTTTACACAGAGAGTTGTTACGGTCTGGAATGCACTGCCTGAAAGGGTAGTGGAAACAGATTCAATAACAACTTTCAAAGGGGAATTGGGGAGGTACTTAAAGAGGAAAGAATTGCAAGCATATTGGGAAAGAGCAGGGGAGTGGGACAGAGTGAGTCGCTGTTCCAAAGAGCTGGAACAGGCGCAATGGGTCAAATGGCCTCCTTTTGTGCTGTAATATTCTATGATTTGATACAGTGCCTTATCACGTCGTTGAGATATCTCAAAGTGCTTCACAGGGTATACTGTACAGTGAATTGACTGTATATTTTGTGGGCGAAACGCAGCAGTCAATTGCGCACAGCAATGTCCCACATACAGTCATGGATTAAGTGATCCATTTTTTTGAGAGGTGATTAACCCCCCCGGAAAGTGATCCAATTTCACACAAACACCCAAAACTTCCACCTAAACAGGCACAGACGGGACCTCAGTTTAACATCTCATGTGAAGCACTACTCCTCCGATAATTCCCCTATAATAATAATAATAATAATAATAACCCTTGCATTTGATATAGCGCCTTATCACACGTCTGCAAGACATCTCAAAGCCTTTCGCAGGATATAAAAGTGAATTGACTGTACATTTTGTGGGTGAAATACCTCAATGCTGCACTGGAATATCAACCTGGACTGTGAATTCAAAATATCCAACATAGGGCTTGAACCCATAACCTCCTGACTTAGAATCAAGAGCGAGACTGACAGAGGGTGGTGTGAGAGAGCTCTCCTCTCTCTCACACACACACACAGAGATCTGCCTTGTAGTAGGTAGAGCAGTCTGCCATCTCATGCTGGCAATTATAATTACAAGGTTCCCTCCTCAAGGTCTCATCACTTTCACAGTCAGACATCCGGACACCCTGACAAGCCATAGCCAACTTCCTCTGGTCAGAGAGACAAGAACACAGACGTCTCAATAACAACAACAACAACAACAACATCAGCTACAACACACACAACAGCAGCCACAGAAACATCAGCATCAACTCCAATAATAATAATCATAATCCTTGTACTTGATATAGCGCTAGTTATAGCGGATTAACAACCGGGTTCCTTCTTGCTGCTAGGTCAACAGAGGTGTGTGGAGGAAGGAAACTTGCCAAAGGTTTCACACTGCTCGGGACTCTAACGCAGGTTCTTTCACTCGCGAGACAAATGCTGTCACCACAACACTACAGGACTCCGCAACAACAGCCACAAAAACACCAATAGGAACCACAACAGCAACAACCACAAGACTAACATCTACAGGTGGATGTTAAAGATCCTACAGTACTACTGGAAAACAGAAGGGAGTTTCTCTCTCCTGGTGTCCTGGCCAACAATCTCCCAAATAAAATAGGTCACTGATTCCTTGGCTGTTTGTGGGTCAACTGCTGTGAGCAAATGGTTTCCGCGATTGACCCACAAAATAAACAGTCAATTCGCTTTACAGTAAATTCTGTGAAGCGCTTTGAGTCATCTCAACGACGTGATAAGGCCCTATGTAAAATGCAAGGATTATTATTATCATTAACACTGTCCTCAATCTGATCAATCAATCCATTACCAATCGATCAGTTCTACAAGGCCGGGTGGCTTGTGATAATTTACACATGTTCTGTTTCTTTCAGCTTGTTAAATGGTTTGTCCATGTTTCACAAGTCCACCCGACACCCAACGCCTCTCACTGGCTGTAACTAAGATCCAAGCCCAATCTCTCTCTCTCTCTCTCTCTCCTGTTATCCGAATACAACCCTGACATCTGCACCTTGTTACCCTGCAACAGCCCTTATCTCCCCCACCGTCAACCCCTCAAACCCACAACTCTCCAACAACGAACCCCTCATCACATCTTGCCTACACTGCATCCCCTCGCCACCCCCCCCCCCCCACCGCCACAAACACCCACACATACGCTCTCAGACCCGCACACCCTCTCACACACACGCCCTGATACACGTTGCCTTTCATTCATCTACAATATTTCAGTATTGGATATTTTATCACTGTATTGTACATGCATTGATCTTAAATATCTCTGAAATAGAGACATAGTATTGATCCAGAATACCTCAGTATTGTACACCAAGCATTGATCTTTTTAAATATATCTCTGTATTACGAATGCGTTATTGACCTAGAATAATAAAACAATAATAATATTTGCATTTGATACAGCGACACATCACCTCGTCGAGATATCTCAAAGCCCTAATTTACATTCATGACACCTTTCGCACTGGGAGGAGGTGTCGGAGCATTTAAGTAATCCCTAAAGACATCCCAAAGCGTTTCACAGGATTTACTGCAAAGTGCATTAACTGTGGTTCCCAAGGTTTCGCCCTGCTCAAAACACACAAGACACCTGTAAAGTGTAGAGTAGTGTAAACTGTAGAGTAGGCCATTCCGGCCCTCGAGTTTGTTCCTCCATTCTATTAGAACATGGCTGATCTGCACCTCAAGTCCATTTACCCGCCTTTGTCTCAGTCTTGAAGATGTGAATGGATCCAGTATCCACAGCCTTTTACGGGAGAGAGTTCCAGATTTCCACCACACTTTGGGTGGTACCACCTTTCATGCGGTACTTCACTTCCAAGTTGTCACTGATGTACACATGTGTGGTGCTCAGGAAGCCAACTCCCTATTGCAGAACGGATCCTCTCACTCACTTACAAATCACTGACTTCTCTACTTCCCCCTCTGTTGGCCCTGACCCTGGTCCTGGTCCTGGCCCTGGTCCTGGCCCTGGTCCTGACCCTGGCCCTGACCCTGGTCCTGGTCCTGACCCTGGTCCTGGCCCTGGTCCTGACCCTGGTCCTGACCCTGGTCCTGACCCTGGCCCTGACCCTGGTCCTGGTCCTGACCCTGGCCCTGGCCCTGGTCCTGACCCTGGTCCTGACCCTGGTCCTGACCCTGGTCCTGGTCCTGGTCCTGGCCCTGGCCCTGGTCCTGGCCCTGGTCCTGGTCCTGGTCCTGGCCCTGGCCCTGGCCCTGGTCCTGGCCCTGGCCCTGGCCCTGACCCTGGCCCTGGTCCTGGCCCTGGCCCTGGCCCTGACCCTGACCCTGACCCTGGCCCTGGCCCTGGTCCTGGCCCTGGCCCTGGTCCTGGTCCTGGTCCTGGCCCTGACCCTGACCCTGGCCCTGGCCCTGACCCTGGTCCTGGTCCTGGCCCTGGCCCTGGCCCTGGTCCTGGCCCTGGCCCTGACCCTGGCCCTGGTCCTGGCCCTGACCCTGGTCCTGGTCCTGGCCCTGGCCCTGGCCCTGACCCTGGCCCTGGTCCTGGTCCTGGCCCTGGTCCTGGTCCTGGCCCTGGCCCTGGTCCTGGCCCTGGCCCTGGTCCTGGTCCTGGCCCTGGCCCTGGCCTCCGACACGTGCCTTGTCCACTCTGCTCCGCTGTTGGCGGCTGTGCTTTCAGCCTCTACGCCCCCACCTTATCCAATTCTCTGTCTCCATCTCTCCGCCTTGTCCTCTCCTTGGTTATCTTCAGACCAGATAAAGGCATTCCTCGTTGACTGTTCCTACATTCTTCTCTCCCCCCACACCCCCAGTCGGCCTTAGGCTCCGCCACTGTTAAGCACTACATAAATGCAAGTTGTTATTGTTGTTCGCCAAAGGGGAAACTTATTTTAAGTTGTTCAATAACATTTAAAATAATAAAAATACTAATCCTTGTGTTTGATAATGCGCTTACAGAATATACCGTAAAGTGCATTGACTGTCATTTTGTGGGCGGAACACGCAGCCAATTGCACACAGCAGTGTCCCACAAAGCAGTCGTGGATTATTTACAAATTATTATCCTTTGAAGGGAAGTTCGCCAATCGACAGAACAACCAGTACTTACTGTGGTTAACAATAGAATCATAGAATTACACAGCACAGAAGGAGGCCATTCACCCCACCGTGTCTGTGCCGGCTCTTTGAAAAGAGCTATCCAAATCAATAACCATTCCCCCGCACTCTCCCCACAGCCCTGCAAACTTGTCCTCCTCAGGGTTGAGAGTAATGGAGTGGTGGGTGACGGGCAGACGGGAGAGAGAGAGGGTGGAGGAGAGGTGTATGTGCGGGTATGTGTGGGGGAAGGAGTAATAATAATATTCCATGCATTTGATATAGCGCCTTCACAAAGTCCTTCACTGAATATAGTGTAAACAGAGGCGTGTGGAGTAAGAAAACTTGCCTAAGGTTTTGCCCTGCCCAGGAATCAAACCCGGGTCCTCTCGCTTGCGAGGCGAGCGCTCTAACCAATACGCTACGGGGCTGTATAATTTAGATATAGAAGTGCTTTTCATGTCAGGAAGCCTTCCCAAGGACAGCGCAAAGTTTGCACCCCGAGTTGGGTCAAAAAACTCTCTCTGTCCCTTTACTAATATAAAGTCTCCTGTGTTTTACATCCAGAAGAGCAGAATACAAAACGGGGAGGTAAATGTTGAACGATGGGCCTCAGCGGGAAAACTAAACTATTTCAGGCAGTTGTTTACAGAAGGATATTAAAACAATGGAAAAAAGGAGCAGCAGGCGTTCTACAGAGACGTTATTGGGAATTAAGGAATTTAAAATCTGAAGACAGAGTTGGGAAGTTAAGGCTTTCCACTTTTTCTTGACCAACCGAGTGTCTGACGCACGAGGAAAACCCATCACTGTTGCTTAAGAGTCTCCAAACCAGACGAAGAATTCCGTGTCTGCCACCTACACATTGAAATTTCCCTGTGTCTGGATTGGACTGCGCCCTCTCTTCCTGGCGGGACGCACCCTGCTTACCTAATTCTGGAGAGTATTAGGCACAGGTTGGTGAGGGAAGGTGAGGGTTGGATGGAGGGTTGGGAGTCGAGTGGTGGTGATGGGCAGACGGGAAAGAGAGAGGGTGGAGGAGAGGGTGTGGGGGAAGAGTAATAATAATAATAATAATCCTTGCATTTGATATAGCGCCTTATCACGTATGAGACGTCCAAAGGCTTCACAGAATACGTAAAGTGATTGACTGTATATTTTGGGGGCGAACGCGGCAGCCAATTGGCACAGCATGTCCCACAAACAGTCGTGGATTGAATGACCAATTTTTTTGAGAGGGATTATTACCCCAAAGTGATCCGCCAATACTAGGAACCGTAGCTACTTACTGTTGGGTAAATAGAGACGTGTGGAATAAGGAACTCGTCTAAGGTTTAGCCCTACTTGTGAATTGAACCCGGGTCCTCTCGTTTGTGAGGTGAGTGCCCTAACCGCTGAGCTACGGGACTCCACAATGAATAAAGTGTGGATGTGGGGGCTGACGGTTCCAGAAAGCAGGAACTGGAGCCGGTGATTTCACTACAATGACACAGAACGTCACTCCCTCGCTGTCTCTCTCTCTCTCGCTGTCTCTCTCTCTCCCTCTCTCCCCCCTGTGATGCTGATATCTGGTCAGTCAACATTGAAACTGGATTTCATCCTGATCTCATTGATTCCCGGTCAGACATTGGCAACACAGTGTGTGGTTTCCAGCAGTGCCTGTCTCGCTCGCTCGCTCGCTCGCTCAGCTGAACCTCGACACACACTCACTCACTCACACAGACACACTAGATGCAACAAGGCAGAGTGAGAGCCAAAGCCACGTGAGTGAGTGTCTCTTTAAGGGGGCTGGGGGTGGCGTTCGTGTTCGCTAACTTATCTTTGAAGGGTTAAGGACAGAAGGCAAAGTGCCGAGGGAGGGAGAGAGAGAGAGAGAGAAATTTGGCTTCTGGTAATGTTGTGATCTGGCTCCTCTTTTCCGTTTTATTTCCAAATTGCTTTGCATCCGACGTGGCGGGTGGAGAAGGCTGGATTTTTTGCGGGCTCAGCCTCTCCCCGATGTGGGGCAGTGAGGGACGCTGTGTGTGCATGTGCGCAGGATGTCTCTCGTGGTCCTGCCAGGTCTCCTCACAGACGCTGACTGGTTGCAGTTTGCCTGGGTCTGCGGGTTGGTGTGCAGCACTCTGACTCTCTGGATCCTATTTCTGTCCTGTGGGTTCACCAACCCTCCCGGCACACACACCTGGATTGTCACAGACACAGGTAAGCCACGACGGTGACAACAGCTTGCACTTAGACAGCGCCTGCAAATGTTTACGGTCGATCCACTTTGCGGTGTATCCTGCGAAGAGGTGACAAGGCGCGATAACAAATGCAAGGATTATTATTATTAATAAATCATTCGGGGCAGCGTCTCGGAGCGCTTAAAGCAGCGGGGTGGGGAGGGAGGGAGGGAGTGAGGGGAGAGAGGGGAGAGGCAGAGAGAGAGGAAGGGAGGGAGGGAAGGGAGTGGGCGTGCAGATGACTAAAACTACTTGTGGAAAGCAAAAACAGGGCTGGAGAGTTTAAACTAAACTAACCGCTGCCTGGCCCCATCAGCATAGCTCACTCAGCTCCAGGGAAACGCTGACGAGTCTTTTGTGGGCAAGACGATGAATGGTTAATAGATGTTTCATTCCAGTTACTGAGGGGCATAAAATGCTCGTAAAGGCAGACCAGCCTCTAATGAGGTCCAGATGACACTTTTCATGCAGTTAAACTGCAACACGCAAAGCAGCGCTGTGTGGGAACCACATTGGAACATGTTCCCAAATTTCTGTTTAATCTCCTCACCGCAGCACGTACAACAAAACAACGATGTTACATTTGTACAGCGGCTTTTACGTTGGGAGGACGTCCCAAGGCACTCGACAGTCAGTGCTTCAGACCCGAGCTAGGGGTCAGGGTGGGGAGAGTGGAGGGCAGGGGTGGGGAAGCAGGGAGATCGAAAGCACGGTCGAAGGGGAGGGTCTTGAGATGGGTCTTAAAGGAGGCAAGGGAGGGGGCGAGGCGGAGGGACAGCGGGATGGAGTACCAGAGGGTGAGGGCAGAGTGGCGGAAAGCCCGCCTGCCAATAGAGGAGCAAGCAAGGCGGGAGACATGAAGCAGGCTGTAGCCCGCTGAGCGGAGAGAGAGAGCAGGATGGTAGGGGGTTAGGAGTCGCAGAGGTTGCGTCCTTCAAGGCACATCTAAAGACCCTGCTCTTCGACCGCACATTCGGCCAACCTCCTAGCCACCCTGCCCATGAAAAGCGCTATGCAGTGTAATCTTGTATTGATTCTGTAATCTCTCCAGTGTGCAAGTAATGCAGTAACCTCCAATGCATTGCAGCGCAGGCAGTGATGGAGCAATGGTGCAGCAGCCTCTGATGCATGTGGTGACACATTAACCCCCCCCAATGCATAATAATAATCCCTGCATCTGATGCACCGCCTTATCATGTCTTCGAGACGTCACAAAGCGCTTTGCACAACATACTGCAAAGTGACTCGATTGTATATTTTGTGGGCGAAATGCGGCAGCCAATTGCACACAGAAGCGTCCCACAAACAGTTGTGGATTGAGTGACCAAATCATTATTATTATTTTTGAAGGGATTATCACCCCTGGAAAAGCAATCCATCAATCAACTAACAACAAGGTCCCTACTTACCGCTAGGCAAACAGAGGCGTGTGGAGTAAGGAAACTTGCCTAAGGTTTCGCCCCGCCCGGGAATCGAACCCGGGTCCTCTCGTAAGCTACAGCACATGTGGTGATGCAGTAACACTCTAGTCCATGGGTTGAGTCAGAGGATGGAAGGGTGCGGTTCCAGGGATCAACAGAGATTAGCTGAAATCTGAAACCAAAATAAGGATGAGTTTACTCTCCAGGGCCAGATAATAGGAAAAAACAGGAATAGCAGAGGGAATGTAGAGAACCTGCACTGGAGGAAGATTTAAAAGGCTAAGAAGGGGAATAGGAGAGTGGAGTCCTGTAGGGTAGTGGTTGGAGCACTCGCCTCGCAAGCGAGAGGACCCGGGATCAAATCCCAGGCGGGGCGAAACTTTAGGTAAGTCTTCTTTACTCCATACGCCTCTATTTACCCGGCAGTAAGTAGGAGCCTGGTTGTTAGTCAATTGGCAGGTCATTCTATGGGGTAATAACCTCTTTGAGACATCTTGAAAACATAATAAGGTACTATATCAAATGCAAGGATTATTACTTTTTTTTAGCAAACATAAAGGGGAGGTAAATAAATAAGATTCTGTAGCACAGACCGATGCCAGAACCATTGATAGAGCAGTCATGACTTGGAGCTGTATATATTGTTACTGCAACGCAACCTATACAGATTCCTGTAGAGAGCAACAGGTGAGGAACATCCAGAAAACGTGGAAAACACGTCAGGCTGATTCC